>NC_067231.1:30713700-30846200 GCF_019924925.1 Ctenopharyngodon idella | reverse complement strand
CTGCTTCAACCCAAAATCTGATCTGCACATTTACTGAAAATCAACCCGGAGATCATCACATTCATCACAGATCACGGTTATCAGACGCTTCTGATTTCTGACACTTTCCACATTTTCTCTCTTTCTCTGTTTTCTTGACGGCAGTGTGATGCATGCTGGGTAATCCGCTGAGAGAATGAAGAGAAATGCAAATGTCAGAACAGAAGATGATACCCACAGTCCCACCACAGTAATCACACACACACACACACACACACGCTTTTACTTGTGCATGTGTTTTTTATAACCTCAGTTTTGAGCCTCAGACACCAGCACTATAAACCGCAGTGACTCAGCATTCTCACACACACACACACACACACACACACACACACACACACACACACACACACACACACACACTTCAGTTTGTAACACACTCACACTGGTTTATCATTGATTTCAGTTCACAGTTAATAAAGTCGTAGACAAAACAAAGCAAATATAACATTTCTCGTGTCGTGAAATAAGATTTTGGTCACCTGACCATAGCCCCGGTTCAGCCATAATAGAATCATCCAAACTGCAGTAATAATTAATATATAACAATGTGATTTCAGCATGAATCCACCAGTTGATCCATTCATGCGATTCAGCAGTTCAGTACGTCTCTCCGGTGGGAAACGGCCAGCGATCGCTGCATTCATCACCTGAGACAACACGTACCTGCTTCATCAAAGAATATCAGTCCTGTAACACAGCGTATAATTGGCTGCTTCTGCTCTTCTGATTGAATATGCATGTCTGTCTTTGTGCTTGAGTGGCAATAAAAACATCCTCGTTTGATGTATTATTTCACCAGCTGAGGTATTGATTATGAGCTTTTCAAAGCGATCGGGAGAAATGTTACCAGCACAAATCGATTCAGATTCCCAGTCCTGCTGGGCTTCCCAGGAAAAACACACGCAGACGAAATCAGTTCAGTCGGATCTCTCGAGCGGAGAAAACAGAGAAATGATGATGTTTGAAAGAAGAGTCTTTTGACTGTGAGAATAAAGTAATACTTCATATATAACTGTAGATAACTCTAACTCTGCTCTTGCACACTATTTAGTGTGGATGATATATGAATTAATATTTCAACTACACTGCAAAGTAAACTTGGTGATTTTCACAGAAAAGAAAAGTGATTTAGACATCATCACGACTCCTGCATCCGTCGGGCACACATCAAGAGACTCGTTCTTCCTCACAGGAGCTCAACATTTCAACTTTCTGTGCACCTGTGTGTAATACTGTGTGCTTCAGGTGTACATCAGAAGATGCAGTCAGATTACAGCTCTAAAGCGTTTTTTCAATCCATTAACACCTGACATTAATCTAAGAAGAGGTCTGGGCTGGGATCGATTTAATTATAATGAATGCAATCTCTGAAAATCAATCAGCATTTTCCAGCGCTGACGGAGGGTAAATCTGAGCTCAGCTGCTGCATGATGGGACTGAAACGACATGAGCAACCAGCTCACCACAGAACATTAAACACACTGATCAGACCACTGATCTACTTTTAGTTTAGTTTAGTAACCTTTTATTGTCCCCCTGAAGGGCAGATTTCATCCATTACTTATCTTTAAACCATTAAGAGGACAACACTCAGATCTGAAGAAACGCCGGTTACTGTGTGAAGGTCAGAGATCTGAACCCGTGAGAGTCTCTCAGCTGAGACGCCACTACAAAGACACGATTAAGACGAGGACATCAGACCGTGAACAACAAACCGCAGGAGGATTAGACAGAAACACGCACACAGACAAGGATTTTACTAAAAATGACTGAATTTCACTGCAAAAAATTATTTTCTTAGTAGTTTTGTCTTGTTTTCCAAAAAAAATCAATAAACTCTTCAAACAAAATTGAGCAAGTTTGTGCTTAAAACAAGAACAAATATCTGCCAATGAGGTCAGAAAAATAATCTTGTTTTCCCTTTGAATTCAGCTGATTTTTCTGACTCCATTGGCAGATATTTGTTCTTGTTTTAAGCACAAACTTGCTTAATTTCTTAAATCTTTTCAGAAAACAAGACTTGATATCTTAAGTTATGTTTCTTCTAAAGTAAATGTATCTTGTTTTAAGAATTTTTCGATATTTGTACTGGAAAATGAGACAAAAATCACTCATTAATGCAAAAACGATGATTTATTTTATAAGCTGGCAGAATCTGCCTGTAATTTATTCATATTTATTCAGATTTTTTGTTTTTGAAAGAAGTCTCTTTATGCTCATCAAGTCTACATTTATTTGATCAGAAACACAGTAAAAATTGTAATATTGTGAAATGTTATTACAAATCATCATATTAGAATGATTTCTGAAGGATCATGTGACACTGAAGACTGGAGTAATGATGCTGAAAATTCAGCTTTGATCACATGAATAAATTACACTTTACTATATATTCACATAAAACAGATATTTTAAATTGCAATAATATTTCACTATTTTTACTGTATTTTTGATCAAATAAATGCAGCACAGGTGATCAGAAGACTGTAGAGTATCTAATGAGAATCAACAGGAACATCTAGTGGTGATGAGAAGGGCAAAAACTGAATGACAAAATCATATTTTTCTGTTGATATTGGTGTGAAAATGTGTGGAAGTGCCGTGTGTCCCGATTTAACTAATCGGATGTAACTACTTTCATTCTTGGGACATTATGAATTTGAAAATGAAGCCGTGTCAGCAATCTCCCGTTCACTGAATAAATCATGAACCACAGTCACAATCCTCTCAGAAAACAAGACCTGCGCGATAAACCTGTGAGAACCTCTTCAAGAAAGAGTTCATCTAAACCAGGCCAAAAAAACATCTGTTGTGTTCAGCTGAAGAACAAAAGTCAAACCGTTTGAGTGAATGATGACAGATCTGTCATTTTTAACACATGAACATATTGCAGAAAGCAGAACTCGCCTCCTACAGCTACTAAACAACACAATGACTTCAATTACGCACTTAATGATAACAAAAACTGACCAAGCTCTGTAACTGACAAAAGACAAGATTATGAACCGTACACAGCAGCTCCTCTCTTCCCAGTCTGTCAGTAACGCTCTGTTTAGTTCCTGTCTCTGTGAGCTCTGATTGGTCGGCTGGAGCAGTGTGTTGTGATTGGTGTTTGGGAAATGTCCCGCCCCTTACCATAACCGCCAGTTTCAACACACTACTAACTAACTCAACCAGGCCCCGCCCCTTTATTCTGCGTATGAATTATTTAAATGAGGATTATTGTGAAGAAAACTCAAGATGGAGGCGTTTCAGGAGTTCAGAAACACTGACACTGATATAGAGAAGAACTCCCGCCTTTTTCATGCTCAAACAGCAACATTACACACTAAAGACAGATGAAGAATGACAAAATTGGTCCTCTTTAATAGTCTTTGCCGGTAACAAAAAAAGTTACTTGTTCCAGACCAACTTAAGGTTGTGCAGAAATAATCCCACCGGATCAGCTCCGTTCCAGCATCCTGCAGCTACAAATAGCCGTAAGTCGCTCTGGGAAATGCGTTTATTAAATGGCAACTAAGTGAAATCCCAGAGGAAAGTTGTCACTCTCTCATGAGCACCAAAATAGCTGATTGGCATTCAGTGAAGAGATTCTTCGACAGGCACATCCAGGGGCAAAAACTCTTATTAACTACTTCAGGACGTCATATTTAAGCCAAGCGGAACAGGGTTTTAGCTTGAGGCGACCCTGGATCAAATCTAATAACATATAATTATTTTCTAATAAATCACAACTCAACTCGACAGACACTGCTCAGCGTGCATTTTCAAAAGAGCAGGTCTGACATTTAGTTTGACTGGTAAAAACACACAAGTTCAATAATTTAACAATATTTTTCTTAAATGAATATAAAAAATATAGCAATTATATAAGCTCTTTCAGACAAAATATCTAAAAAAAAAATGTCCATAAATGAAATTTCTAAATGAAACAGTCGCCTAATATCATTTGAATGGTTAGTTCAGAACAAATGATTTCTACAATGACTTTAAATTCTGTTAAAGATCTCTACTGAAGACAGATTCAGACACTGAGATGTGGAGCAGAGACGAACTACATATAAAGAAACAACAACTGCACATGAAAAGAGGTCAGATGAGATTCTTTGGCCAAGTAGCCTGAAACGGTTCAGGGGAAAAGAGGACAAGAAAGAGCGATCTCTCTCTAATGGACTGTCCTGATGATGTCATCACTGCTGAGGAAGCCCTATATAATATATAATATGTATAATTAGTGCAATTTAGGGTCATGAACACCAGACACTAAGATCACTGTACTTTAAACTCTTTCTAATCTACATCAGTGACTCAAGCGTGGATCACAGGTCTGATCTGATGTTGTCGTGGACGGCCGGGAAACACAATGCTGAATGTAAACAATAAAATGTAACTACAACATAATTAGAAATACAGTAGTTCAACTTTTAAAAATCGTCAAATTCAATATAAACAGAATTTAGCGATGTCATCGTCCTCAAAAGGCATTTTAACATCACAAATCTTTTGTTCACTTTTCTACAGAAAAAGTTTGTTCCACTTCATTTAGGTAAAGAAGTAATTTAGGAATAACGGATTTATTCAAGCTAATGTAGTTAAATTAGCACTTTTAGTTAGTTAGTTCCCAACACCGACTGACAGATACTGAAAACAATTCCAACGATAACGCTCTTCTGCGTCGTTATCGTTATCGTTGTGGTGTGACTCTGCTATTCTGTTATATTTACAATGATTTTTACAACTATATCTTCATCGTTGTAGTTATTGTCCTTGGTGTGAACGGGCCTTAAAGATAAAACAGCAGCTGCGTCTTTTTATCTCAGATTCTGACCATGATTTAGTATGTTGCTAGCATGACTGCACATTGCTAGCATGTTTCTAGCATGATTTTGTACATTGCTTAAATGTTTTAACATGATTTAACACATTGCTAACATGTTTCTAGCATGAATTAACACATTGTTAACATGTTTTAACATGTTTATAGCATGATTTAGTACGTTGCTTGAATGTTGCTATCATGATTTCGCACATTGCTAATGATTTAACATGATGTTAAGATGATTTAACACATTGTTAGCATGTTTTAACATGTTGCTAACATGATTTAGCACATTGCTAACATGTTTCAAGCATGAATTAACACATTGCTAACATGTTTTAACATGTTTTTAGCATGAGTTAGAATGTTGCTAACATGATTTCACACATTGCTAACACGTTTTAACATTATGTTAACATGATTTAACACATTGTTAGTATGTTTTAGCATGAATTTACACACTGCTAACGTTTTAGTATGTTGCTAGCATGACTGCACATTGCTAACATGTTTCTAACATGAATTAACACACTGCTAACATGTTTTAACATGTTTATAGCAGGATTTAGTACGTTGCTTGAATGTTGCTATCATGATTTCGCACATCGCTAATGATTTAACATGATGTTAACACAAATTAACACATTGCTAGCATGTTTCTAGCATGAATTAACACATTGCTAACATGTTTTAGCATGTTGCTAGCATGTTTTAGCACACTGCTGGCATGTTTCTGCATGTTGACAGATAGACAGACTGTCTTTGGGATTTTTCATAGATTTGATCATCCGCTTTACGAGACCTTAAGTCGGATCAGTTAGAAAAGACACAGCGACCCGCATCAGAACAGCCTGAAGGTCTGAGCCGGGTTTGGTGGTTTTGGCGGTTTGGGCTCATTTTATGATTTTGGTCTCAGAAGAAGCTGCAGCTTGAACAGTAGATCAGTGCGCTGGATTTCTCAAGACAACATAATTACCTTTTTTATTCCGTGTTGGAGACAAGCTCCCATACTTTCCTTCTAACGCAATGACGTTCAGAGAAGCGCGCGAATATATCTGAGGCCACTGTTTACGTTACGAGTAAAGACTGAGAGCTAGCCTGACGCTCAGAGCTTCACTGTTCTGGAAGGCAAAACAAAACCAGAGCTGCACACCAACTTACTTACAAAACCACCTACAAGCACGCGCTCCGCTCTGCTCCGCTCACCCACACACAGCATCAGCGATGAGCCATTAGCACACTTCACAGTGTCCGAACATCATCCCGCAGGGAAACGCTGCTGTGCTTGTGTCGCTCCAGTTGAACTACCAGTTAGTGACCAAAAGCTTTGACCGACGCACCAAACAGAGTTAATCTGATGGACGGGTGGAACAGGAGCGACACGAGCCAGAGGCCTTTTCCAAACCCGACCCGTATCACATCCACACTCTGGGAATGTTGTGTGCCAGTGCAATAATTCAGCAGATCAACATCCCTCCATCCTCCTCAGTGTCAGAGACATCAGCGTACACCTGACATCATTCCTGCAAACTCCAGCTCTCCATGATACAAAACCAGACTGATTTCAAAGCACACTTCAGTTTACTGACCGATCTAAAGACGGCTGATCGGTCGTGTTCTGCCGTGTTTCAGGAGATTATGGATCTGCTGTACTTACTTTCCTGTAGACCAGCATGTTGGGAGACTCATCGGCCACTCCATTACTGCTCTGACCACACGAGCCCGGCTGCGCCATACCTCGACCGGAGCCGGACACTGCTGGAGAGAGAGAGAGAGAGAAAGAGAGAGAGGGAGAGAGAGGAGAGAGGAGAGAGAAAGAGAAAGAGAGGGAGAGAGGGAGAGAGAGGAGAGAGGAGAGAGAGAGAGAGAGAGAGAGAGAGAGAGGGTTAGAGTGAGTGAGTGAGTGAAGGATGGATGGATGGATGGATGGATGGGTAGATAGATAGATGGATAGATAAAATGACAGCATATAGTCTGGATCTTTAGGCTGCTGTGAGGAATGAAGCAGGAAAATCTCACAGCGCTTCATGAAACACATTCGGATCGCGCGGTTCAGTAATACCTTCACATCAGAGTCTGTCAGAACAAAACCACAACACACACACACACACACACACACACACACACACACACACACACACACACCGCCTCGACACGAGCGATATATGCGGCCTGGAGATGATTGAGGACGAAACGGACTGATGCAGCGGACGAGAGGAAGGTGTTTCAGTGATCCCGCGTCACGCGTCGAATAAACACACATTTACCTCACACAATCGCGCGCGTGTCGCTCCTCCGTCCGCGTGGATTCGCGCAGGGCAGTCCGTCAGCTGGCGGTCGAGGTGAAGGGGTAGTTATTCATTGGAAACGATGAGTTATTTGCCTCTCGGTATGACAACTATCGCTTTCCTCTCCTCCAGTCCAGCGAACGGCGGCGCGCAAATCTCACAACTAGAGCGTGAACGCGCAGGGATCAGCGGCCAATCACACGCGCGCTCATGCACGCGAGAGAGAAAAAGAGCTGCTGCTGCGTTCATTTCATTTCACTACACACCATCAACCGAGTATTACAGTTATTATTCTGCTCTAGACTGTATACTGTCATTTATCATTTTTTACATCATGCCTATGTATTTGTAGGTATATGCCAGATTATGTGCCAGATTTTTATTTTTATGTTTTATTTTCCGTCCTTATTCATTTTTTCTCACTTTAAAGTTGACTTTTATATGATGGTATTTATTTTTTCTTTGCTAAAGCACTTTGAAATTTCTTTGTGTATGAAAAATGCTCAATATCTTGTTTTGTATATGTTCGGGACACCGGGGCTAGTTGTCACACTACAGTGAATATTGTGTTTTTATTTCTGAAAGGGTCTTAAAACACAAAACAATTCATGAAGCACTCAAATGTAACAGGTAGCACAGGTAGTTTTGACTAACATGAAATGTAATTTAACATTTGAAACGCACGTGACAACCTACCCTGATCTGACATTTATGAAAAATACTCTTGTTGATAATATTGGTTTCTAGTTTAGGACAAAAAGCACAAACATTATTCTAGAAAGTCAAAACTTAATATCTTCAGTCATTGAGCTTCTCCAGTAAATGCATCTTTATTTAAGAATGTTTAGATATTTGAACTGGAAAACAAGACAGAAATACAGAGAAAGAACATCATTTTTTTGCAGTGTACATGTTCAGTAAATCACTTTGTTTTGAAAACATGCTGAATAAATTGTTCAGTATTATATAACTCACTCTAATGTAATATAACAGAGGGCACAGCAATCCTCTAATTTCATATATTAGAAGCAGCGGGTCTAATCAGACTGTTTTATTGCAATAAAAGGGTGAGAAACTGCGGCGGATAATGAATCCCTGCAGGAGCTGGAGAAGGTTTACATGTTTACAGCACGATTACACGGATGCTTCCTGTTTCCAGAAGATGACTGAAATGTTAAAAGTTCCATCACTGTTTGCAGGTTTTACCTTTAATGCAAAAGTTTGAGATTTAAAAGGTATAATCCACATAACTTCAGAAATCCGGTCTGGTTCTCATAAAGAGTCAAAATTATGACATAAAGTTATAATTATGTTTATACACAAGTTTGACTTTTTATCATATGCCTAATTATCAAAAATTGACATAAAATGTCAAAATAATGAGCCAAAAATGTGACATGAAATTCAAAATTATGATATACTAAGTCATAATTATGAGATAAAAAGTTTAAACTATGATCTAACCCTAACAAAAGTCAAAACTTTGACACAGTATGTCATAATTTTGCCTTTTAAGTAATAATTATGATGCACCAAGTCATAATTTTGACTTTATCTCATAATTGTGATTTTTTGTTTAATTAACCAAAGCATAAATGTGTTTCCACAGTTAAAGCTTCAAACACACTTTAACACAGAAGAGTCTCACGGCCTCGTCTAACTAATGCCAACACTAAAAGTGCTTAGTGAGATGATTTGCAGATCAATAATGTTCCAGAAATAACCTTTAACAGGCTGTGTGCGTATGAATGTTGATTTCTCTGGAGTTCTCTGCACTCACAGCGTTTCTGACATTTCCTGCTCTCAGGTGACACTCATTAGTTTTTATGTAAGAGATGATTGAGTCTCATTAGCAGAAGTCTGTCAATATCTGCCTGTGGCGTCTGCAGATTCAGATTTACTCGTGCGGATCATCAGATCCATCAGATCCTGCAGAATGTAATTCTATTAGTGACAGGCAGAGAACAATCAATGGCAGATGATTTATGAGTTATCGTTACATATGTGAACGGCAGGCCGGGGCGAGCGGTCATTCTTTTACTCCGGTGAATAATTCTCAGGCTGGGTTATTTTTAAAAGTCATGTAAAGTCTTAACTACAACAAAAGATATTTTTATGGTTAAAAAAAAACCCTGTTTACCTGTAGTGGGGCATGTTGTCACAACGGAAACGACCAAAATAACCTATTATCAGCTTTTCAGCAGAATGTAATCAGTAAAACAGCTATGAAGCACAGAGATAACAAACCACTGTTCTGGCCAACACTGTAATTAAAAATAATAAAAACTTCATTATAGATGATTCTTGTTGTCAGGAAGATTTTATTGCGTTTCCTTCATTACCCAAAATCTCAAGACTAATATTTGGAATTAGCTTCTATTTTTGTACATTTTCATTTTAATTCTCAGTTTAAGATTCAGTAATTTGTAATGGGTAAGCTTTAATTTATTTTTATTTGAGTCTTAGTTTTTAGTACTTTAACTTAAACATATTTATTTCAATAAGTCATGGCAAAGTTAAGTTTAAGTTGTTCATGTCATATAGTAGCAAGTACTTAGCAATAACAATACAGTCTCAAACTATATCGAACTAATTTAAGATATAAATATCCTAATATCTGTTGGAGAAAACAAGTGTTTGTGTAGCTGGATTTACTGAGATAAAGTGACAAACACTTTCCCGTGTGACAACTAGCCCCGGTCTAACCTGTGGAAGAACCCAGATAACAAAAATAAAACTATCTTCTAAGAGTGTTATGAAAACATGTTCTCTGAACGTTCAGAACATCCAGATTTTTTATGTTCTAAAAATGTTTTTTCTTGTTCATTCGAACATTAAAGGAACAGAATTGTATCATTCTTCAAACATTATGGCAACGTTACTTTTGAATGTTCCCTGAAAGAAGTTGTAACATTTAAAAAATGTTAGAGAAACGTTTTATGAACATTGTATAGGTAAAGTTTCTGTGCTAATGTTTTGAGAACATTATTAAAGAATGAACGAACATAATATTAACGTTACTAGAAGAACGTTTGATCATAACTTTGAGAGAACCTTGCCAGAACGTTAGCTGAAGTTCTGAGAGCGTTCTCTGTTAGCTGGTATATAACCTGATGAAGGGGTCACATGATAACAACACACTGATATTAAACCAATCCGAGAAGCTCGTGCCTGCAGAGACGCCACATGTCACACCTCACCTCGACTGCAAAAACACCTGCGTCTCCAGGTAACCACACACACACACACACACACACACACACACACACACGTCTCCTCCTGGCGTGACCATATGCCGCTCTGACCCCCGCCGCTCTCCTCCTTCCTCTGCTCCGTGTGAGTCCATATGACCCGAGGCTCACTGGGAATGAACTCACACAGGCTCTGAATATTAACATGCCGGTCAGGAAACAGAGCAGGTGAAATGCCAGAGATCGACCTGACGAAGATCCGCTGGTGTCCTTCCCTCGGTGCGGATCATCACAAACCCCTGCTCACATCTCACACCAAAACATCACATTAAAAAATCAAGCCTGTTTTTGTTTTTAAGACTGCTTTTGCATTGTGACAAGAACAGGGTTATTATAGTTAACTAAAAGCTTAAAAAACATTTTGTAACTTGAAGTAGAGCGTGAGATGTGGATTCAGGACTGTATCTGCAGTGTGTTTGGTTTTAAAAGAGTCAAGTATTGGCCGAGCTTCAGTCGCTGTGAAGAGTCTGCAGGATTTCAAGCTTTATTTCAGGTGAGATGAAAAGAAACAAAACTGTACAGAAAACAGATGCTGTGAAACTGTAAATATACTGAAACACAGAGAGAATCTGTTTACAGACACACGAGTGAATAACGGCACATGACTGAACTGAACTAACTGATGAAGTTTCATTCTGTCACTAAATCTGCTTTAACCCCAAAACCAAAAGAATAAAGGATTTTTATTAAAATAATAATAAGGGTAGTTTTAGATCCATTAAGACAGGTTTGACGATCTCATGTCCATCACAGCAGTGTTTGAACAGCTTCAGCTCTCGGCGTCACTGAGATCATTTGGCAAAGTCTCAAAGGATCGATGCATTTAACAAAACAAGTGTTTCATTGTGTGAAGACAACCTTTATCTCCGCTCTATTTGGGTCCCAGCATGTCCTGCGGACGCACCCACTGATCGAACTGCTCCTCCGTCAGGAAGCCCAGCTTGACGGCCGTCGCTTTCAGAGTCGATCCTTCTTTGTGCGCCGTCTTCGCTATAGTGGCGGCTTTATCATAACCTGAGAAGAGAGGAGACAGCGTGAGGACAAAACACTCTTTCGCAGCACGTTTCAACACTGTGGCGAGTTTTTCAAGCGAACTGCTGTGTGTTTCATGACCCTTTAAAACACACAGGTTTCTGAACAAAAACAGCACAAGCTCTTCATTAGAGGACACATGCAGCGCCCTCTGCTGTCCGTTACAGACATTTACATTCATTCATTTAGCAGACGCTTTTATCCAAAACACTTATAAATGAGAATGCATGTTTAAAGAGGTAATAAACCCGAGCGTCTCACCTATGTGAGGATTCAGAGCCGTGACCAGCATCAGAGACTCGTTCATCAGTTTGTTGATTCTCTCTGTGTTCGCCTCGATTCCAACCACACAGTTATTCGTGAAGGAAACCGAAGCGTCGCCCAGCAGTCTGGCAGAGTTCAGGACATTCTTAATCTGAAACACAAAAATGACATTCAAATCCTGGAAACAACTAATAATCTAACGTTTCCATCAGGGCTGGAGTATTAGCAATGATTTCACTGAAGATGAGGAGAGTTTTAAAACGGACTCACGATCATTGGCTTGAAGACGTTGAGCTCAAAGTGTCCGTTACTTCCTCCTACAGTAACGGCCACATGGTTTCCAATCACCTGAGCTGCTACCATCGTCATGGCCTCGCACTGGGTGGGATTCACCTTACCTGTGACACACGCGCACACACACACACACACACACACACACAACCAGTGTGAATCAAAACACATCAACAGAGAGAGAGCGATTCATTTCAGCTTCTGAGAATAAACTGCAACGGCAAACAAACACTGTGATTCTAATGTCAGTATAAAGCGGTGTGTGTGTGTGTGTGTGTGTGTGTGTGTGTGTGTGAGAGAGAGAGAGAGAGAGTGCGTGTGTGTGTGTGTGTGTGTGTGTGTGTGTGTTGAATTTTTCAAAGGTCGTGGACATCAGAGCACCCTAAAATTAGACCAGAAACACAAGACCAGAGCTAAAGGTCAGAGGTGAAGCCCACAGTCTGTCTATGTGTGTATTATACTGTATGTACATCTTTTATTCTGATGTACAAATAAAATCATCTTTATATTATTATTGCACAGCTTCAGGAATCATGTCTAAAATCAGGAACAGCGTCCTGTAAACCAGGGGTTTTCAAACGGGTCCAGGGGAGTAACGAGGTAAAAAAGAAATAAATACTTTGGATTAAAATAAATAACTGAATAAAAAAATTTGATAAAATATTAGTTAATTATTAGTCTGTTAAATAGTTTAAATTATATTAAAATTTAACAGTACACAACTATAGTGAGTAGAAAAATAGAAACTAATTTGAGATTTATAATATTAATATTTCAGTGTATAAATTTGGTGTTTATGAAACACAGATGTTTTTTAAATGTTAGGATGGAGTCCCTCACACGAGGATGATCAGAACTGAAAACCACCTGCTCTAAACCTCAGGCTCTGATTGGCTGACAGGCCTGTCACTCACCTGGCATGATACTGGAGCCGGGCTCATTCTCCGGCAGGATGAGCTCGCCGAGACCCGACCGAGGTCCAGATCCCAAGAAGCGGATGTCGTTGGCGATCTTCATCATGCTCACAGCCACCGTGTTCAGAGCGCCGCTCAACTCCACCAGTGCATCATGGGCCGCCAGAGCCTCGAACTTATTGGGTGCCGTCACGAACGGCAGACCTGCAAATGAGCAGAGGAGGAACCAGAGCGAACACTATCACTGGACCTGCAGGAAAACACTGTATGGAAACTCTTGTGAGTGTGTGTGTGTGTGTGTGTGTGTGTGTTACCTGTGAGCGCAGACACTTTATCCGCCACTTTCTCAGCGAAGCCGATGCGTGTGTTCAGTCCGGTTCCCACCGCAGTGCCGCCGGCCGCCAGCTCATACACACGAGGCATGGCCGCCTTCACCCGCTCGATGCTGTACTTCACCTGCTGCACGTAACCGCCGAACTCCTGAGAGAGAGAGAGAGAGAGAGAGAGAGAGAGAGAGAGAGAGAGAGAGAGAGAATCATGATCACCCACAATCCACGCTAACTGATGAACAAGATCAAAGCAGCAGCAGTTTAATGTTCATCTGTTTCATTTACATTTGTAAAGGGAGAGATAAATACAGGTGCTGGTCATATAATTAGAATATCGTGAAAAAGTTCATTTTTTTATTGTAAATTATTTTAAAAAATGAAACTTTCATATATTCTAGATTCCCTACATGTAAAGTAAAACATTTCAAAAGTTTTTTTTTGTAAATTTGTTGATTAGAGCGTACAGCTAATGAAAGTCCAAAATCCAGTATCTCAAAATATTAGAATATTTACATTTGAGTTTCATTAAATGACCATCCCTACAGTATAAAATCCAGGTATCTTTTGTTTTTTGAAACCACACTAATGGGGAAGACTGCTGACTTGGCAATGGTCCAGGAGACAATCATTGACACCCTCCACAAAGAGAGTAAGTCACAGAAGGTCATTACTGAATGGGGTGGCTGTTTACAGAGTGAAATATCAAAGCATATTAAATGCAAAGTTGACTGGAAGGAAGAAATTGGGTAGGCAAAGGTGCACAAGCAACAGGGATGACCGCAAGCTTGAGAATACTGTCAAGTAAAGCCGATTCAAACACTTGGGAGAGCTTCACAATGAGTAGAATGAAGCCGGAGTCAGCGCATCAAGAGTCACCACACTCAGACATCTTCAGGAAAAGGACTACCAAGCCACTTCTGAACCAGAGACAACGTCAGAAGCATCTTACCTGGGCTAAGGAGAAAAAGAACTGGACAGTGAACAGTGGTCGAAAGTCCTCTTTTCAGATAAAAGTAAATTTTGCATTTCATGTTGAAATCATGGTCCCAGAGTCTGAAGGAAGACTGGAGAGGCACAGAATCCAAGCTGCTTGAAGTCTAGTGTGAAGTTTCTGAAGTCAATAATGATTTGGGGGGGCCGTGACGTCTGCTGGTGTTGGTCCATTGTGTTTTATCAAGTGCAAAGTCAATGCAGCCATCTTCCAGGAGATTTTGGAGCACTTTATGCTTCCATCTGCTGACAAGCTTTATGGAGATGCTGATTTCCTTTTCCAGCAGGACTTTAGCACCTGCCCACAGTGCAAAAACCACTTCCAAGTGGTTTGCTGACCATGATATTACTGTGCTTTATTGGCCAGCCAATATGCCTGACCTGAATCTATGGGATATTTTCAAGAGAAAGATGAGAAACAGTCGATCCAACAATATACAGATGATCTGAAGGCTCAGTAGTGCCTCAGCAGTGCCACAGGCTGATCACTTCCATGCCACACTTCACTGATGCAGTAATTTGTGCTAGGAGCAAGTCATTTGCTGTAATATGTGCTGCCGACCAAGTATTGAGTGCACAAAAGAACATACTTTAAAGAACTTGAACTTTTCTGTTTTGCAAATCCATTTTTTGATTGATTTTAGGAAATATTCTAATATTTTGAAATACTGGATTTTGGACTTTCATGAGCTGTACGCTCTAATCATCAAAATTTAAAAAAAAAACTTTTGAAATGTTTTACTTTACATGTAGGGAATCTAGAATATATGAAAGTTTCATTTTTAAAAATAATTTATAATAAAAAAATGAACTTTTTGATGATATTCTAATTATATGACCAGCACCTGTATATATGAATGGGGGATATCTATATGATTTAAGTAATCACATGTAAATATTTTTAAATATTTATATAAGTATATGCAAGCATGTCGGATTATATATACACAAGTATACATATTGTAACCTGTTGATTTTCTCTCACTTGTCTATGTTCTGTAATGATAAATACAGAAAGAGTATATATTTAATCAGTTCAGTTCATGTGTTCTTTAGGATTCGGACAGTAGGGCGTTAAACACTGTAACACAGGAAGTTAACTGTGCTTGTCACGGCTCTTTCCAGGTGTTTTAGTGTGGGTTCACCTGTCCGAGAGACAGCGGTACAGCGTCCTGCGTGTGTGTGCGGCCGATCTTAATGATGTCATTGAACTGGAGCGCTTTGGCAGCGAGAGCGTCGTGGAGCGTCTGAAGACCCGGCAGAAGAACCTCGTGAACCTCTTTAGCCGCGGCGATGTGCATGGCGGTGGGGAACGTGTCATTGGAGCTCTGCAAACAACAACAACAACACGACGACATCTGCCACACTGACCACTTGTGTTTACATGCTGATGTATTTTCAATATTTATATTTCATTATTTAGTCTTTTTTTTTTTAATTTCCATCAAAATAATAGTGTGAGAGTGTGTGTGTGAGAGCGTGTGTGTGACCTGGCTCTTGTTGACGTGGTCATTAGGGTGGACGGGGTCTTTGCTGCCCAGTTTTCCTCCCAGCATCTCGATGGCTCTGTTACTGATGACCTCGTTGACATTCATGTTCGTCTGAGTTCCAGATCCTGTTTGCCAAACCACCAGCGGGAAATGATCATCCAGCTTCCCAGCAGCCACCTGGGCACAATCACACACACCGCTGGAGTCAGAGACAGACCGAACGTGATCTCAGTGAAATCAACAAATGCTGCCATGAGTTATTTCCCCATTAAATACTGTATGAATACAGCTGAGCTTCAAACACTCTGATCAGAACTTCAGCGATGCTTCAATCAATCAATCAATCAATCAATCATATGAGATGAATAAACCTCATCAGCAGCTCTCATGATGGCGTCTGCGATCTTTGGGTCCAAACCGTAATCTTTGTTCACTTCTGCAGCGGCTTTCTTCAGAATCCCGAAGGCTTTGATCACCTGGATCTACAGGAAAAGGACAAACTCACACACGTCATAATCACTGACACAGTCCATAATTAGTAATAATAATAATAATAATAATAATAGTTTGGAGTCTCACTGGCATTCTCTCCGTTACTCCTCCGATCTTGAAGTTCATGGTTGATCTGACAGTTTGAGCTCCATAATATTTATCAGAAGGAACTTTGAGCTCTCCAAACGTGTCCTTCTCAATCCTGAACGACTCTGAACTGGCCTGGAATAATGGAATCACAACAACATACATGTGTCAATCACATCAGATATTTATGATTATGATTCTCATTATTAAAACAGATCAGTCTGATTTAATGAGCAGAAACTCATAGCAACGAATGCTGATGTTTCTCAATCACACCTCTGGAATAAATAAGCACAGACACGCATTTATAAGGTTATGAAAAACACACATTAATTATAATACAGACACGTGACACGTGTGATTTCTGAGGACTTTAGAAGAGCGATAAACATGAAGGTCATTCACCGGCCCGTCAGTCCAGCTCACATCTCACTAAACACTGCAAAAACACAGCGATTTTTACCATTCTGAGCGGGTTGTGCAGGAGTCCCGGCGCTGGGCGGATGTTCCGGGCGGTGATGGATCTCTGCGCGGCCCAGAGCTTCGACAGATCCGGGCTGAAGCGCTGCAGTTTCCGAGCGGAGCGATACATGGCGACTGGGGGCGGAACCAGTTGCTCACCAACCAGAGTCGAGAATCAGGGGGCGGACACTTATCAGTGGAACACTACACTTCTGTTGTTACAGGGACACAATTGCCGGCGACACCCATTGAATTAGAATCAGACACTAGACTGTTGGCTTTCATGTTTTTCTGTAAATTTCATATTCACACATGTAGCAGAAATGTTAACTTTCCTTTACTTTATTTCTTCATGATTTTCTGAAAATGTATCAAAGTTTCAAATACTTCCAATACAAAAACAAAGTATTTAATATATAATAAATTAATTAATTTACAAAATGGTAAGTAGACTGACAAATTAGTGGCCCAGATCTTGTTGCTAATTTGTCAGGTATGATGGCTCTAAATCGATCTAAATAAAGATTTATTATTTTTCGCTGAAGGACTTCAGTTGTAGAGACCAGCAGCGAATGACGCGCGTGTTACTTTTCTCAGCGCTCTCAGGATGGACCAATCACAGCCGTCTGCAATTATTCCTTTGCAATTATTGGATGCTGCGCTTTATATAATCATTTTATGGACACAGCTGTCGCAGACTTCTGTTCTGATCGCTGACATTGATAGACTTAAACGAGTATACTTTATAGTGCACAAGTATCTCCAGTAAGAGTAAAATCAAACTGAGGTATAATGCGGCTAAAGGGAGGATTGAGCCTCAGCGCGCCCCCTGGAGGATTGGATGTCATGGCGCCATGAAACCCGAAGGAAAGGACTAGACAATCATCCGTCCGGATCTGCTAACGCATTTTTCTGACTGGACAAAATAGTTTGACCCCTCTCCGTTCTGAACGTCTTATAAGCATTTGTGCGGCGACTTTGATATTGATGACGTGGTCATTTATTACATCAATTTCTATTATCTCTTAATTTAGGGTTAGTTATTATTATTATTATTATCATTATTATCATCATCATCATCTTTATTGTACTACGAAGATGATAATAATTAAATTTGCATTATTTTTCTGCATTTACACGCCACATCCACCAGATGGCGACAAACGCACAGATGAAGAATCTCAGAGGTTTGCTGTTTGTTGTGATTCTGAAGTCTGTCATCAGTTTAATGATGATTGTTGATGTATTTCCTCGCAGATCAGAGGAAGATCAGTATCTGTTTCCTATTAATTTGACTGATTTTCATCTGTAATCTCCTGTTAATTGAAACCAGTCGTGATCAATCGCGCCTATAACGACTTTGATAAGAAGTGATCATGATTGGACTTTCTTATCAAATGACTGTAAATGACGAAATTATAAAAAGTGAGTAATGAGGAAAGATGAAGGTTGGTCATTGTTGATGTGGTTAATGATGAACTCATTATATTTCTGTACAGTGTGAACATGACTCTGATGAGGCGCCATGACTGACAGCAGATCAATTAACAGCAATGATTGTCAAAGCTCAAATATTAGCTGTTCCCAGATCAGTCTTTCATGTATGAAATGGTTTCATCTCCGCTGATAATGCAGTGGTCATATTAGTCCAGTTTATCTGAGAGATCTAGAAGATCAATAAAACCAGATGAACCAGAGTTTCATTCGTATTCATTACAGAGATCTGCTGTTTCTATTCTCACTGTAATTAACTGATTATAAATTACTTGAAATTAATTAGGGCTAACTGAAGATCTGGTTAACGTTTTCCCGTAGATTTTATATCTAATGCTTTGATTAGATGATATCATTTATTTGTTACCAGTAATGTTTCTCACTTAATTTTTAAAGTCATTTTCTGTTTTCTGACACAAACATCAAAGTTTTGGCTGAACAAAAGCTACTGAATATTAATATTATTTTTTAATATTATATTGATATATTGCCTCCTTCATTTCCATGTCGCACGCGGAAAAGTAAAAAAATAAATGTATAAATACATAAATCTGGAAATAAATACATATATTTAAAAATAAATTAATGTATAGGCCTAAATAAATAAATTAAAGTATAAATAAAAGTTAAAAAATGAAATGTAAAAAATAGTAGGCTAATAATTACAATAATAATACAAACATAAATTCAGGATTATATTTTATTAAAAATGAATAATTTGTTTTATCAAGTCATTTATACCTTTATTTATTTTCCTATTATATTTATTTATTTTTAATTTCCGCAGGTTTGGTCCATATATATTAAACACACTTTAACAAATATTAGATTATATTCTGTTTGATTATTTATTCGCTAAAACATAGTTATCGTTAAAGTTTTGTGATTTTATTTCATTAATCCACTAATTGATAACGTGTGTGTGTTTATGTTTGTATTTGGCGTGCTGTTTATGCACGTAAAACGTAATTTCAGCGCATATGATACGCAATAAGTAGATTAGTGGTGTGGTGTGTATCATTTACACGCCGAAAACTGCGTATCTTATGCACGCTAAAAGTGCGTATATGCGCGTCAAACGCGTGCGTATCATTTACACGCCATAATTTCTGCGTATAAATAGCACCCTAAATAGAAACAGAAAATCGTGCTATTGATGCGCACTTGAAGTGCAAAATTCTAAATACATGTAAAACACCTGTAGAGAAAAATACCGTAAATTAATACAGTACATTGTGCCCTATTTTTACGGATTGTTTTAGAGTGGTCTTTGCTTTTTTATCAATTTAATCTGACTATAATTAGAATATTTTACTCGACTTTATGAATTTTCTTCATCACTAATTAAATTTCAATTTTCAATTTAATTAAACTTCAATTTTCAATTTTAATGGTTCATTTTTTACAACAATTTGAGCAAAAAGACGTTCTCTTTGTTCATAACGAACTGAATCCTTCATTTAATGACCATATATAAAATTAAAGGCCTTTGCTTTAGTTTCTGACTTACAAGAAAATGTTCTGCATGAGAGTGAATAATTCTTTACGCTACTTTTGAAAAAAGTAATCCGATTACGTAACTTGCGTTACTTGTAATGCGTAACCGCGAATATGTTCTCTTTGAATCCTTCATATAATGACCATAATGGTATTAAATTATGATGCTTTTGCTTTAGTTTTTAAAATGTTGTGAGAGTGAATAATTCTTCACGCAGCTACTTTACTCGTTACTCGAAAGTAATCTAAATAATATGTTCATAAACTAAATCCTGATGAAATGTTATTAAATTATGAGGCTTTGTGTGACTTGAATGAAAATGTTTCTAGATTGAACGATTCTTCACGCAAATGTGCGCTCAATCCAGGTGACTTTCGCCAGGTTTCTTCTTCATCTCATTCTCCTCCGAGAGCCAATCAGAGCTCGTGTACCTGCAGGAAGTTTGACCCGTTATTCTCCTCCCTCATGAAACATCATCACCTCCCTCACAGTGACCTCCTGCTTTGCTCGTCGCAACCTGACAGACCACATGGAAGCAGGAGCAGAAGTCCACGCGCACTGACATCAGTTACTCGAGCAGAAGTCATGCAGTTCCAGCACTCGCACGCGCCTCTTTACGCGCCGACGCCCGCGCCGCCGGTCCACCCGACGCCCTTCTACATCGAGGACATTCTGGGCAGAAGCACGTCCACGTCCGGCCCGGTCGCGCCGACGCCGACTCTACCGTCTCCGAACTCGTCCTTCACCAGTCTGATTCCGTCCTACCGGACGCCGATCTACGAGCCCACGCCGATCCACCCGGTTCTGTCCCAGCACGCGCTCGCGGCCACGTACGCGTCCATCTACCCGTTCCAGCGCTCCGTGGGAGACTTTACGCACGCGCTGATCCGTCACGACCCGCTGGGTGAGATCTCAATCCTTTCTGTCATGTTTGAGTCTACGAATGTTTTTATTGTTAAAATCCTATAATGAGCGCTGAGCCCAAAACAGCTCTTAAAAATAAAGGTTCTGTAGATGGAAGAACCTCTAAGATCCATGGAAGCAGTAAAGGTCCTGGTTCTTTAGATCATTAAAGCGGTAGTTTTATGAGCTGAGCAGTGAAAGATTCTTTGGGGAACCAAAAATGGCATCAATGTGAAAACCTCCGTTTGAAACCTTTATTTTTAAGAGTGTTTTGACAGTTTTCATCTCTTGCGGCACAAACACCCAAACCAGCTGAAGCTCAGGGTTAAAAAAAGAGTTTTCTAAATGTGTGTAATTCATGACTAAAGTCGCAGGCCATGCTGTGAAAGTGCACCAGTGTCTCCTAAAGTCGGTTTGGCTCAAGAAAGCTCAGATACATGAGGTCTGTTTACCAACAGCTCGTGTGGTTAATAATATCAACCAGACTGACCTGAAGAGGAAGCTCTTCTTGATTTCGAAACTGCAGTTCAAAGCGCATTACTGTGACCCTGATCCTCCACATCAACACGAGCTCAGAGGACTCATGAATTCAGCTCACATATTCCAGCTGTCGGGCTCGGGTGAGGAAGACTCCGTGCTCTTCCTCAGTTGATGTTGTTGGTCTGAGGTTCAAACTGCCTGTGCTCAGCAAACCCTGACCCTTTCCGTTCATTCCGGAAATCTTGAGCTCTCGATAGGAGTAAATGTGCTTTCAGAAGCTGTGAGATGTTTTCCTGGAGCAGGACTCGTGCACGCTGCTGATTATTTTATCCACATCCTCAATACACACATATTCAGGAAACACTCGACTTCTGATAGCCGGGATCCGTTTTTTTACAGATTGTTCGTTTCCTTTCAATGGGCTGAACCTCTTTAACAGCTAAAACAACTAAAACACACACGGAACTCGATAAAAAACACTCCATGAGCGCTTTACACCTAAACTAATGCCTCAAAAATCAGAGATCAGTTCATTTGATTTTCTGTTACTGAAAATATGATTTTATTAATATATAAACATGTTTAACATACCCATCTGCAAAAGATATTTTAACATTTATTAATGTTTAATAAACGAACATTTCATAATAGGTTTAATGAATAATGATTAAGCAGTAAATTGCTTATTAATGAATGTTAATGTCATTTTTAAACAATAGTTGAGTTAAATGAAACTACCCAGCAGACTGGTCAAACATTTAACCCAACCGCTGAGTTTGTCCATTTTCAACCCAACTTGGGTTGTTTTTAACCCAGTATTTTTTAGTGTATTCTAACACTCTGAATTTAATTACTGATCAAGAAAATAGTTAAGAATTTCGAGAACTTGGAAATGAATAAAATCGAGTACCCTGTGACAGAAATCACTGTCAAGTTTATTATTGCTATATTAACCCATTTTATTACTGTAAAGTTTTATCGCGGGTTCTGAACGTTAATAATCGCGTGTTTCAGGCGGGATGAATCGCAGTTTGTGTGTGTTTGTGAGGATTCGGTGGACGGATGTTCACCCCATTCACCAGATTAACCAACAGGAAACACATTGACGGATATTTTGCCATAGTCCTTCTGCTCATAAACTCCAGCTTTCAGCGGATGTTCAAGCTGACAGACAGAGATTCCGACAAACAGCTTCAGTCTGGAGATTTACACCACATGAACGTGTTTCTCCGCAGGTAAACCGCTGCTGTGGACGCCCTTCATCCAGCGGCCTCTGCACAAGAGGAAAGGCGGACAGGTTCGGTTCTCCAACGACCAGACCATCGAGCTGGAGAAGAAGTTCGAGACGCAGAAGTATCTGTCTCCTCCCGAGAGAAAGAGACTCGCCAAGATGCTCCAGCTGAGCGAGAGACAGGCGAGTTCATCAACAATACTGGGTCAAAAACACACGAGATGGGTTAAATACGGACAAACCCGGCGGCTGGGTGAAGTGTTTGCTCAGCCTGCTGGGTAATTTTATTGAACTCAACTATTGTTTAAAAATTACTGTATCGTCACCTAAAATAAACCCAATGGAAATTAACATTTATTAAGAAGTTTAATGAATAATAATTAAACAATAAAAAAATTATTAAATTGCTTATTAATTAATGTTCATCTTTTGATTATTATTGTTTCGTCTAGTAATTATGTGTCTGAATTTTAATTTCCAACACATTTTGGGTTCATTTTAAGCCAGACATACAGTATTTTTTAACAATAGTTGAGTTAAATAAAACTGGTTTGTCCATATTTAACCCAACTCGGGTTGTTTTCAACCCAGCATTTTCTAGAGTGTATGTCCATCCATCCCTGATGATTTATTAGAGTTCTGTTCTTTAATAACTTCATCTTCTGCAGGTGAAAACATGGTTCCAGAACCGCCGGGCGAAATGGAGGCGATTGAAACAGGTGAGAATCATTTCTGCGCTTAAAATAACTGTCAAAAATCATGAAAAAGATTATAGTAATAAAAATAATACTACAAAATCATATGCGTTATTATAATGTTTCTAAATAATAAATAATAAAACAAACCAACCAAAACACGCGACCGGACAAAATACAGCAGAATAAATCTATCAGGGTTTTGAAGCACATAATCTTAAGAAAAACACTATTATTTCAAGAGGCCAACTTATTTATTTATTTATTTATATTTATTTATTATTGTACATGTTGTAATTCATTACCCTAACCATAATTCGTTTTGATATTTTTCATGGCATGTGCAGAGATTTAAAACAGCGCAAATAAAGCAGCCTAAAAACGAAAAAAATAAAACGAAACTCAAAAATAGCCTATTTTAGACTAAAAAAAAAAAAAAAACCTGTCAAAGACATTGTTGTATTATTGCTGTAATACTGAATCTGTTATCTAATGTTCTAAACAATAATAATGTATTAATAAATGATTAGGCTAACAAACAAAAATAAAACAAAACAAAACAAAACAACTAAAACAACCAAAACAAGGAATAAAAATAAAACGAAACGAAACTTTTAAACGGTAAAATAATTCTACGATCAAAACATTTGATTACATTTCCAAATAATTGTCTTATTTCCTATAGATTTACTAAAAAATATGTATAATTAATATTTAATTAATAATTAATATCTATAACCTCTAGAAAAAAGCGAGACGTGAATTATAAATTAATCAATTAAATTCGCGTCGGTATATCTGAATAAAAACTGAATCGTTTGTGTCTGTGTCGAACAGGAGAATCCCGCGAGCGGGAAGAGAGACTCGGAGGACTCGGGCGAGCAGAGAAACTCGGACAGATCGAGTCCGGACGCGATGCGCGAGTCGGAGGTGTCGGAGGACTCGGACCAGGAGCTGGACATCGAGGAGGACTCACAGCTGTCCATCAACCCGCAGTTATGAGTCCATCGCCGCTGTAAATACTGTATCATACTGTACATTTGTGACGGACTGTAGCGCAGAATTATTAAGTTAATGGATGTAGATTTTGATCTAAATGTCACGTGATGAAGGTGTATCTGTGTCTGTGTTGTGGTGGGAAATGTTGTAAATATTCTGTTATTCAATAAACAATATTTTGGGGATAAAATATCTGTCTTCTGAGCATTATATTTCTCAAAGATGAAGACAGGTTTCATAAACAATGAAATGGTTTAAAGTGCATCATTAATATGACACGTGATGATGATGTCATTTCCTTTATCTGATGTGAACACAATAGGCCGTGATAAATGATCACTTGTGTTATTAGTTTTATCAGTGTTATTAGTCTTTTATCTGTTCGTTCTCAATCCTCCTGATAGAGTCATCATGAAGATTATCTGTTAGTCATTAAAATCAATTAAACTCGATCACTTCCTGAATGAAACAACAGCACTTTGAGATCCAGAAGTCTCTGATCAACAGATTTATCGCTTCCAACAAGACAAACAGCTCGAGTTTGTGCTAATCATGTAGTTAATGATTGTAAAGCCGAGAATCTCTGAGTTCAACAGCCTCGAGCTGCTGGAGAGAGTGATCCAAAACCAACACATGAGCAGCGAATTGAGAAATGCTTCACAAATCCTGATCAGAGTCAATAAACACGAGCTGCGACACTGAAACCAGCAGATAATCAAGCGCGCATGCGCGTCTTTATTCTTTTGGCGCAGAAACAATTTTCACTCAGAAATCAAATAATCACAAAGAAAATGCAAGTATATTGGAATAAACGTGAAAAGAAAAAAACTGAAAAAAAAAAAAAACCATAAAATGGAGACCAATAGCCTGCAAATTAATAAATGAATTTTTATGTACTTACATGACAAAAATAAATGAAAATATATACATTTATTTTTTTAAAGTCTGCTAGTAAGAAAGCGTTAGTAAATCTTAAACAATTACAAAGAAAAGGCAAATAACCCTTTGAATAAAACGTGAAATTTTTATATATTATAGTATATAATATAGTATATTTTACACACACACACACTAATATATATATATATATATATATATATATCACACAAAATAGGCTACAAATGAATGAATTTGAAGTTTGATAAAAATACAATCTAATAAAAATAATTTATTTATATTCATGGCAAAAAATAAAAATTTACATTTGTTTATTTATATTTATGAATTTTATTTCTTAAAAATCTTTTCTGACTAGAATGTATGGAGACTTTTGCTTGCAATTTTATCAGAAGCAAAAAGTAACAATTCAATGAAAGAAAACCGACAAATCCTCCATCAAGAGTCTTTAAAAGAGAAAATGTTCAAATGTTCTTCTGGGTCAATCACAAACAATCTCAATACAGATTTACAGCTGTTCACTGACCTGTCCTCACTAACCCTCCTGACGTTTGGAGACTAACTATTTACAATCTCCTCGTGTTTATCTCAGTTTACACAAGTCATTATTTTACAGCCCAGACAGTGAAGCAGAAACTGCTGCTCATTCAGACGAGCCGCTGACGGCGATATAAAAGCTCCATCTCCACATGAATTAGGACTAATTGAAAAGCAAATAACACACTTGAGTGAACAATAAGCCCTGAGTGATATTTTCCCGGGCTGCCGGAGGAATCTGCCCTGCCTTTTCCTCACCTGACATGTCAGCAGACGAGACTGAGGACTTGTTGCGAGAGTAAGTGTCTCTTTGACAACAACTGGTCAAATATTGACCTGCAGCCCGAGAACAGCGCTGAAACCCCTGCTGGACATCCAGAGCCTCTGATAGTTTAATTGACAACAACTCCTGCTTCATCAGATCAATTAGCGAGGCTCTTTCAGGCCTGTTAGCCATCATTAAAGTGCTGCTGTGTGTGTTTAAACTCCAATCAGTCTTTCCATGATGGCAGAGAGTTCTGGGCTCTTAATGGCTTGTTTGTTCCTTTGATGAAAGCCTCGGGAAAACCTGCCGATTGCTTTAATGAAGGAGGGAGGAGAGACACTGCCTGATTTATTCCTCCTGTTACTAAAGGATGTTAGTGATACGTGATAACAAGACTTCCATTAAAGATTATGGATACAGTGATTAGGCCTTTCCAAAGCAATTAGGGCCCCTCTCTCTCTCTCTCTCTCTCTCTCCATCTAAAGACACAACAGTGAGTGAGAGTTTAAGGAAACATTCAGCACTTTTTCTTTTGATCACTGACTCGTCAGTTCACCAACAACTCCAATATCAGCTGTAAAGAGACACACTTTTTTTTTTTTACATATTTCACAAGGAATGTTTCAGCAATGTTTTCAGTAGCTATTTATTGGCATTTAAGGTTTTTTAGATTATTAAAATGTTCTTCATAACAAGAGAATATGGTTCTTTTAAGAAATGTTCACTGAAAGGTTCTTTGGGAACCAAAACTGGTTCTTCTATGAAAACATCCTTTTGGAACTTTTATGTTTAAGAGTGTAACTAAAGTTGATAACCATAGCAAAAGTGTTTTGTTGGGTAGAGTTTGGATCAGTCAGTAGTCATTATATAAAAACAAGTAGTCTGTGTCCATTTAGATAGCTAAGTAAACATGTCTGTGTGTGTGTGTGTCTCTGTGTGTGTGTGTGTGTGTGTTTCAGGTGAGTGTTTCCATGCACTGCAGCTAAATCACCTCACACTCTTAGACAGCTTTAGGTTCTTGTCATCCTCATTCTTTCCTTTTTGTTCTTTCTTTTCTCTCTTTTTTCATGGGTTTGTCATGTTTCAGTGTCTCGCTCACATTCAGCCGCCGTCTGCAGTGAGTCTGCTCAGCGCAAACAGAGACCGCTCATTAATTTATCAGGCTCAGATAAATGGTGTCCATGTACTCAAGGTCGACAGTCACACACGTGTTCACACACACACACACACACACACACACACATTCCTCATTCACTAGCTTAAACCACATACTTTAACTTCACAAAACATTTGAGTTTCAGAAGTTAACAAGAATTTATTTATTTATTTATTTATTTTTCAGAAGCAGCTCAAAACACCCTGTAAGGTCCTGTTCCAGTGAATGACACATTCATGGCGATCATGCAGTGATGTGTGCTTCACAGCGGACTACTGACCGACGCGTACAACATTACATCACCGAGGGTTTTACTGGGAAGAGGACAGCGAGGGTGACATCTGAAACAACATTCATTCAAGGGTGAAAACTAAACTATGACTATTTTGATGCAACAAAACATTCAAATCAAATAACAAACAAGACACATTTATTTACATATAGTTCATTTTATACATAATGGTAATTCAACGTGCTTAACGTAAATATTAAAGTAAAAAGGCAAATAATAAATAAAAAATATATATATTATAGGATAAAATAATACAAATTAAGAAAAAAATGTAAGAATGGCTACATTAAAAAGGTACATTCAAAGGAGGATAAGTGGCATAAAAACACAAGAGTAAATATATAGCTTCAAGTAAAGATGACGGGCCCAAGCCCCGGCGCCACCGCCACCCCAGAGGCTTCAGGAAACCTGTACATGTCGGGCAACATACAATCTTAATTTAATTTAAATCAAACAATAATTTTACACGATATGAGACACTTCCTGTTTCCCTTTTTTGTCATTAAATTTAATCCCTCGCCATGGCAACACTGTTCAAGATATCCTAAAATCTTTCGCAGTTTACCATCTTCAGTGTCTTTGTTTCATGTTGACTGAGTTTGGTGGCGATTGCATGAATCTCCTGTGAGGAGTACTTAAAAAACTCAGAGCCTGATTATTCAAAAAACCCACATTCAAACCAAAATATCTGACTTCCTGTTGGTCGGAGCTAATGACTGTAAATTAGAAAGTTGTCCAGCTTGATACGAACAATATATGTACTGAATTTGGTGACTGTAGGTAAGACTAACCCGCCCACTTTTGTCAAAAGGTGGCGCTATAGAGCCCTTCCTCCCCTCCCATTTCCAAGGCTTTGCCCATGTCTACTGGCCAACAACTTTGACGTGTGTGTCAAATTTCATGCAATTTGAAGTATGCTAAGAGCCTCAAAAACACCCAAGAATATTATAAAAGTTTGACATGTTGCCATGGCAACAGTATTTAAGATATCAAGAATCCTTTCACAGGTCTAAACTGCCTTGTCTTGATATTATTCTAATTTTGAAGCGAATTGGGTAAAAATAAGAGGGTGATTTCAAAGCATTTGAAAGTGACACACTTCCTGCTGCCAGTTGGTGGCGCTATGACTTTGACTCACAATAGTCACATCCATGTGATCGAACTCCTACAACAAACACACAGCCGAAGTTTCATTAAAAAATCAATCAATGCAGAAGTTGTGACACTTCCTTATTCCCATTTTTCGCCATAAATTCGTTGCCTCGTCACGGCCAAACAGTTTGAGATATCCAAAATCCGACCGCAGTGTAGCATCCTCAGTGTCTTGACTTCACGTTGAAAAAGTTTGGGAATGTATGACGGCCTTTGGAGCAGTAGTTAAAAATTGAGAGCTTGGTTCAAAAAATCCACATTCAAACATTCCTGTTGGTCGGAGCGAATGACTTTAAATTAGAAAGTTGTCCAGCTATGTACCGAGTTTGGTGACTGTAGGTTAAACTAACCCCTAACTTTAGACAAAAGGTGGCGCTATAGAGCTCCTCCTGCACGCCCATTTCTACGGCTTTGCCCATTTATTCTGGCTGTAGTGTAGTGACTCCAGTTCAAATGATGAAATATCTGTCTGAGTTACATGACAGAGTGAACAGGAGAGTGTGTGTGTGTGTGTAATGTGAACAGGAGAGAGTGTGTCTGTGTGTGTGTGTGTGTGTAATGTGAACAGGAGAGAGTGTGTCTGTGTGTGTGTAATGTGTACAGGAGAGAGAGAGAGTGTGTGTGTGTGTGTGTGTGTGTGTGTGTGTATAATGTGAACAGGAAGCCAGACAAACCCATATTCTTCTCGTCTCATAAATGCCTCTTTTGCACACAATACTGTAACATGATGGAACGCCGCCGTGACAGCCGGAATCTCAGGTGTGTGTCGGCATACAGTATGAAACATGATCCGACGGCCCGTATCGATCAGATGAGAGTTTTACGACAGAACTCAGTGCTTGTCATAATGAGTTCAGTGATCCTGGCGAACTCAGTAAACACAGAGGCTTGTAAAACGAACCCGTCGAACAGCAGGATTCAGAACACTGCAGTGTGTGTCAAACACAGGATTTATTTACTCGAGGACAGAGTCAACAGCGCCAAAGAGAAAGAACTCTTCCCTCATGACAGAGATCCAAAAATACACACAACAACTGAAGTATGGCTATTATGACACACAAACTTCTTATTGTACTGATGTCAACTAATTACATGGAAAAGTCTTCATTAATTTAATTAAGTTCATTGAACAAACTATTTTATGGAGTGTAGATCATCCTTGAGACCAGTTTCACGTGATGGCTTCGTTTTCAAAACATGAAAAAAATGTTTTTCCCTCTTTATTCCGTTCCATTCTGCTTCATCTTTTTTTTGAATGTTTCGATTATTTGAAAATCCCTTTAGAATCCAGCAGCTCACGAGGTTCTGATCTGTCTGATCTAGTCACATAAACTTGTCAACAGGAGATCCTCCATTTGAAACATGAATATGTTTCTGAACACGGCCTTTATTCACTGAGAGCTCGTATCCTGTTTTCAGCATTCTGCACTGTCAACTCACTCTCTCTCTCCTACACACACACACACACACACACACACTCGCCCCGTTTCCTCAGAAATGATGGGATGTGGCACAACAGCAGTGATGACAGAGCGGGAGAGAGTCTGGACTTCAAGGCCCTTGTAAGGCTGCTAGTAAGTGCTTGATTTCCCCGGTCCTTAGACAATTAATCTGTGTGGCTCAGGAAGTTATTCCTGCATGTATGTTTCCACAAATACTGTTATTGGGAGAGCTCAGGGCTACGAACAATGGTGGCTAATTTGTTTTGCTTCCCCTTTGGCCCACGGCGGGCTGTGAAAACACAGATGAGAATGTGAGGAAACGCTCTTAAATTAGGGCCGAGGAACGCCGGCCGGCCGCTCACCAGCAGATTCATCTCAATGGAGTCAGTGGAGCACAGGGCACACGTTTAAAACATCCCCGTCCACCCGCAGGAGGTCAATTTAACCGACAGAAAGCCTAAATGTGTTTAAAGGTTTAGCTGTAGGGTCTGAAGCAACGCCGGAGGCTGCAGACTTCATGACTCGAGCTTACAGAAGTCTAGTGATGCTGCTGTTGTGAGGTAATAGTGTTAAGAGACCTAAAAGGTGTGATTTATGCGCCCCTAGAGGAACTGCACAGAACTGCATCAGATGCGTGTTTGAAACAGCTCTGGAAGCCCATTTCCGCCACATAAGAAAAAAAATCATGCTTCTGTAAATCGATTATGAGATAAAAAGTCAAAACTACAACATACTATGCCATATTTATGAGATGGAAAGTTGAAATTATGGCATTCTATGTGAAAATTATGACATGAAAAGTAAAAAAATATCAAAATTATGATATAAAAAGTTGAAATTTTGACATACAAAGTCATAATTGACAGCCATAATTATGATAAAATTCAAAATAATTATAAAAAAAAAATCATAATTATAACATAAAAGTTGAAGTTATGACACAATAGAGCCGAAATTGACATTCGCCCCCGGTTTCACAGACAAGGGTTAAGCTAGTCTGAGACTGAACTGCATGTTTGAGCTGTTTTAACTGAAATCAACTTGTACTGATATTTCTTAAAATATATCAGAGCCATTGTTTCATCTCAAGCTGCACACCAGTAATGTATTTTCAAGTGTACGTTTATAAAAGTTACTTAAATATCCTGACTGAACTAAGGCCTAACCCCGTCTGTGAAACCGGGCCTAAAAGTTTAAATAATGACTTAAAAAATAATCATTATGACATAGAAAGTAATAATTTCCACTTTTTAGTCTCATAATTATCACATAGTATGTCATAATCTCAATTATGGCTTGGTATGTCATTAAATGACATGTGAATTATTAATGTAATTAATACTTTTATTTAACTTTTTTCCCAGTTTCATTTTAATTTTTAGTTAAAATAAGTTTAGAGTCGTGCAAAGTCTTGATACAAAGCAAAAGACGGGTTTGAGGGACTGATGACATCAGCTGGAAAGGAAAGTCGTTTCGGAGGAAAGTCGCATTATGATTAAGACCAGCATTTATTTTTTGGATCAGTCACAATAAGACCAGGAACAGGAATTAAGAAAGTCAATTTCTGCACTTCTCACAAAAGACTTTGTTTCAAAGCAGCTTTACATGCAGAAAACTAAAAACAGCCTCTTGCAGAAAGTTTACATTTCATGACTTCAATAGCAAATCAAAAGTAAATATAGAAGGGCTCATGAAGAGCTGTATCTGCTGCTTTAGGGAAGTCGAGTACGTGTAATCACTGGCGTGAAGATAAAATGTTCATGTTGTTTTCTCACAGCGAGTGAAGGACGTTCTGAGGGGATTTCAGCCTGAGGAGAAGAGGGCTGGTCCAGTGACGAGAGATCCTAATCACAGGAGCTGAGAAAACACTGTCACACTGTCTGCGCCCGCGAGTGTGTGTGTGTGAGAGAGTGTGTTCTAGAATGAGGAGAAAAAGAGAAACGAAGATGTTTGAGTGTTATCTCGTCTCTGAGTGTTATTTTCTGATAATCAGTGTCATTACAGCAGCACCTCACACTCTCATTTCACAATCTCTGAGTTATCATAACTACTACTACTACACACACGCGCACACACACACACACACACACGCACACACATGCGCGGACCATGAGCCATGGGAGCGTGGGTTTGAGTCATGTGACAAAACACTTGAAGATCTAAAGACATCTGAACAGCACTACGGTTAGGGATGGGAATCAGACAGAATTTAATGATTCTTTTAGTATGTTTGAGGAGTATTAATGTGAAGATTATCTTATCCAGGTCGTTACGCTACAGAATCAGACATCGCTTCTCTGTGAGCGACACACACACATAATACGGCATGTTTTCAAGCCTCTGTTACATATTTGAGTTAACATGCACAGTCTGCACACCAATTCAAAAACACTAAAGCAAAATATATTTTAGGATACGACGTCACAATCTTACTTCTGTTTCTTGAGAGCTCACCTGCAGAAAATCAAATCAAATACAAGAATATTCTTGCTTTTATATTGATCACCACAGTTTTTTGCACATAAATTACATTTTTGGTGCATCCACAGTCATTTATTTATTGTAAATAATTATTATAACTACAATCAAGTATTATAATAATAAGTCTAATATCAGTGATCATGCACAGATGAAGGTCTGATTTCTCCTGAATTCTTCTGAACTGCTGAAGCCTGGAGAGTTTTCTTAACAGAGGCAGAAGGTCTGAAGGATCCTGCCGTCTGTCTGACGCTGTCTGCTGACCTCATGCTATTTCTGTTCTGTTTCTTATGCAATGAATGAGGAGAACCGGCACTCGAGGAGACAACAGCCCGGCGATGGGCTAACCCTGTTGAGGTCAAAGGTCAAGCGAGGTGGAAACTGAAGCGTGTCTGCGCTGCGTTTGCAACATTGTGTTACTGTTTTCAGCAAAACTCAGAGTGTTGAAAGAGAGACAATTTAATATCACACGATCACAAGCAGCTACTGATTATATGAGCGACTCCCTTCCAGTACAGTACCAGAGAACAGCTTTATATAGCATCATGATGGGAAACTAAAAAACTACTAATAACATCATGAACAGATTATGAATTTTCCAATTTTACAATGAGGTTCATTAGTTAACATGAACTAATAATGAACTGCACTTCTACAGCATTTATTAATCTTTGTTAATGTTAATTTCAACATTTACTAATACATTATTAAAATCTTGTTAACATTAGTTAATGCACTGTGAACTAACATGAACAAACAATGAACAACTGTATTTTCATTAATTAACGTTAACGAAGACTAGTAAATACAGTAACAAATGTATTGCTCAAGGTTAGTTCATGTTAGTTAATACATTAACTAATGTTTAACTAATGAACCTTATTGTAAAGTGTTACCTTTAAGTGCAATGAAAATAAGAAATGCTGCTGTGGTATCTATAGCTGAAATAAAATAAGTTTAAGAATTTTCACATATTCATTTTTTATTGCCAATGTGTGAACAGCTTGAAATGAAACTTAAAAAACGAGACCTTCCCCGGCTTCCTCGGTTGTCTATGAATGCCTGTAGGCTGATTTCGACGCGAAGGACTCGGGTCGTTTTTGCCGGGAAAATCCAAAGGATGTAACGTTTATGCGCGCTCCCGAGAGCCTCTCTTCCGTTCAATGACACATGACACGAACGCTTATACAGTATTCAGGATAATGGCGAAGATCCATTCTGTACTGTAATGTCAATGTGTCATTCAAAGAAAAGGGATTAATTCAAACTATAATATCACATAGTCAGATCTATATAGTCTCAAATATACTTCATAATAAAACTATCATAACAGTGTAATTTTAATTACCTCATCTGTCGACATCTGTCGGTGAATCGCAGAGCTGGTTCAAACATATCCACATCACTTACGATCAGATGCTTTCTGAACTGCTGCTTTCTGTCATTTTTGCGTAGAGGCGTCGGGATGTTCGTTAACAGTACATTGCTGCAAATTAAGGTATTTCCAACTTCTTTTTACTTCTAAGCAAAGAACAAAAAAGAACCTCACTGCGAATATATCGGGCCTTGAATCGCGTTGTGTCTCTACGTGTGCGCGAGCACGAGCAGGAAGTTCCTGCTGCAGTTCACTTAACGGCCACCGGTGTCGCTAAATACTAGCGTTTCTGAATTCTGCATATAGCCCCTTTATATATATATATATATATATATGTATTCTTTTATTCCAAGCAACAAAAATATTTTTTTATGGTTGTAGTTTGTTTAACTATAATAACCTTAAATCAAGTACATTTACGGGAGAAGCAAAATTATTTAAAACTATCAAAATGAAGAACAAATATCTGCCAATGAAATAATTAAAACTAATAATTAAAACAAGGCTATTTTTGTGATCCCACTGGCAGATATTTGTTCTTGTTTTAAGCAAAAACCCATTTTTATTAATTTCTCAGAAAACAAGACATAATAAGTCATTTTGCTTCCCCAGTCACTGTATCTTGTTTTTATGAATGTTTAGATTGTTCCTCCTGATCATGGTTACCAAACATGCACTGTACCGTGGTAAAGACGCTGTTCAGTGTTTCTGCAGCTCAGATGAGAGTAAGTGTGTGTTTAAAACACGCCACAGATGTGTGAGATGACCACAGAGGTGTGAATTTCAGGCCAAACGTGTCCTGAGTGACGACAGTGGAGGGTTTTCAGTGGTTTTTAGTGGAGAGAATGAACGAGGCGTTGTATATTGCACTCTTGTTTTGGTTTTCCCGCAGGAATGTTACGCGTCAGGAACGGCCAGTGTGTTTTTATTGTTTCCAGCGCGACCTCTGACCACAGCCCAGCGGCTCGACGCTATTGTTGTGGCGAAGGAAAAAAGCCTCTTTCATTTGAAGAACCTTGACTCATACTGCCGTCCATGAGACCTGTTATCATAGGCAGCGCTCTACAGGAAACGCTGTTTATCACTTCCTTTCAGTCATAGTTTGTTTAGGGCTTCGTTGTGTGATCAGATTGCAGAAGAGAGAGAGAGAGAGAGAGAGAGCGATGCATCGGAGGAGAACACCCACAGGAGCTGCTATCAGCCACCGCATATGTCTGTCTGTACGAAAACACGCTCTATCAGAAGACGACAGATTTGTCTGTTGGTCTTGTTCGAGTAGAGCTTTTTGTAGAGTGTGAGGGATTTGGAAAGAGGGGTGCGTTTCACTTCTGCTTTCTAAATGAGCCGTGAGCGTTCAGCCAAGACAGGGTCATTTCAAAACGGAGGGAGGCACATCGCTGCACACTCAAACAGAGAACATTCAGAGAAGTGATCTGTCTGTCTCGGTGTGTGTGTGTGTGTGTGTGTGACTGCTTAAAGTGCACTGTCAGTGTAGATATGAGTGCTTAATGACACAATGAGGCCATACAGAAAAGCAGAAGAGACAATCGGACATGTTTAAATCATCTGATCAAACACTGATGCAACATCTATGCAATTAAAAGAAAAGAGTTCTGTCATGACAACTCTCGGAGAGTTTGGGACGGTAATGAGGGACAATGTTGATGTGTTTGGTGTTGGCGGAACAGATCTGCTGCTGATTATAGCTGCTGCTGCTGCTGCGAGGAACTCAGAATAGACACGACACGCTGCTGTACAAGCACACATGAGTCACCTCTGTTTACAGGTGGAGCTGGGGAAGGTGGAGGGTTTCTGAAAGCGAACTGCAACTGCTATTGGCAAGAATTTGAATGTCTCATTGGCTACTGATACAGCGGGAACCAATCAGCTGTATCAGAAGTTTGTATTTCAGATGTACCTGGATTCTCCATTCGTTTCGTCTCAATGACAGCTGCTCGGCTGACGCTGGAAATGCTTTTGGAACTTTTTGAGCCAATCACATGAGGCGTAAATGTCATGTGACCGTTCGCTCTACATTAGAACTCACGGCGGCAGACAGGGAAAAATATTCATCGCGACCCCGTAGCATCATATTTATGACCATCATGGGCGAAAGCAACACAGAGAACTGATAAAAACTTTACCCACAAAAATATTAATCACAATTGATTTTGACACAAATGTGGAGATTGTTATCATTCCGTAAAAAGTTACGGTTTTGTGTTATATATTGGTCTGATTTGGTCAGAATATAAAAAAAAAAAAAAAAAAAAAAAAAAAAAAAAAGATTATCGGAGTATGTTTTACTTTCTATCTCAAAATGTCATGTTTAATTTCTTTGTAATGAAGTGTGAGAAATGTGAAAAATTGTTTCTCCATCAATTTTATTTTCAGTAACAGCAATTTTCAGATCATCAGGAATGAGAGTCCAGCTCACTGTATTTCACTGACGCCATTATGAACTTAAAAGTAATTTAAAAATATACTTTAGATATCAAACAGTCTTGCAAAAAAGCCTTCATAATCTGAGCAGGCCGATGTTAGAGAACATGTTCTTTAATGACTAAACACATAAAACTAAAAATGATAATGACAAGGCAGGTGTTAAAGATGTTTGATGTGAAATTTAGTCTAAGCAATTTCTGAATAAATGAACTCCCCCTGATGGTTACTTTATCAATCTTTATAAATAGATACCAAAGTTTTATCAGTATTGTTGCATCCCACATCTCAGAGCATTGAAGACAGGTTGGTTTTGGTCACAGATAATCACCTGAAACAGATAAGTACTGCCTACAAGTGCATATTTATGTGTGTGTGTGTGTGTGTGTGTGTGTGTGTGTGTGTGTGAGAGAGAGAGAGAGAGAGAGAGAGAGAGAGAAAGTGTGTGTGTGTGAGAGAGAGAGAGAGAGAGAGAGAGAGAAAGTGTGTGTGTGTGTGTGTGTGTGAGAGAGAGAGAGAGAGCGAGAAAGAGAGAGTGTGTGTGTGTGTGTGCTTGTTTTCATGATTTATGAGGACACAAATGTGTATAATGACATGGGTATTACACTGGTATTAAGACGTAAACATGTTTTATGAGGACATTTCATGAGTCCTCATATTTAAAATAGCTTTAAAAACATGCTAAACAATGTTTTATTAAAAATGTAAAAATGCAGATGTTTCCTGTGATGGGTAGGTTTAGGTTTAGGGTTAGTGTAGGGCGAGAGAATGTACAGTTTGTACAGTATAAAAACCATTACGCCTATGGAGAGTCCTCACTAAGATAGCAAAACAAACCTGTGTGTGCAAGTGTGTATGTGTGTGTGAGAGAGTGTGTGTGTGTGTGTGTGTGAGAGAGAGAGAGAGAGTGTGTGTGTGTGTGTGTGCGAGTGTGTGTGTGTTGCTCACAGTGCTCTTGTGATCCAGCAGAACTTCAGACTCCAGGGAAGCATCTCAAGGTCGAGGCCCGTCAGTCGCCAGAACTCCACGGGTGACTCAAATTAGGGCACTACCTAAACAAATCAGTAGGTTTTTCTAACATGATAAGCTATTCTTTCACATGTATGCAGAGTTTCAAAGGTGAACTATTGATCCAGATGAGTAAACCAACCCAACTTCATCACACCCACTAATCTAATCAGAGGATTGACAAAGAACACAGTTAACTCCAAAATAAACGCAGTGCAAACACAGCTTTCATACTTCAGCCGCTGATAGAGACACAAGCGATAGTGATTCGTCTCAGTTTCTAGATGAGCTTCGAATGAATCGATTCAAACTGACGCGCAGAGCCTCGATCTACGAGAGAACGATCATGAATATTAATTGCATGAGGACTGATTGTCATTGCGTACTTTTATGACCTTTTCTTCTCATTATTATTTTTTTATTGTGTGTCAAATAATGTCTGTATTTTGTTACCACTGCTTTGACAATGTAAAGCCTTTTATCATGCCATTAAAAAAATGTAACCCATCATTACCAAATTAACATGAATGATCTGAAGTTTATAGACATGGTGATATTGGTCAGTTGTCAGGACGAGTTAGGAGACGGTGAGAGTTTGACGCTCAGACACAGGAAGCAGTAAAAGTCGGACAGGAAGTGGACAGAATGACACGAGAGTGACCGTGACGGTCAGTGAGAGCTCGAGTCACGACTCACTTATAAAACAGCGCAAACACTGCTTTATGGACGATTAATATAGTAAAATATCATTATCATGGTTATGGTAGCTATATATCACAGTAGGCCTACCACTAATTAAAATACTTTTTATTTGTACCGTAAATATTATGGTATTTTCTGAAGCATATTCGACTAGCATATCAACATTGTTACATAAATATGGTAGTTATTGGTATTACCATCTGACGTGTGTGTGTGTGTGTGTGTGTGTGTGTGTGTTCACTGACCTCAGAGATGAGAGTCAGCAGAAAGACACAATGCTCCTCGGCTGCTGCTGTTCCTGCTCTTCACACACATATCCGTTACAGATGTGAGACATCATGACCCGCCGTGAGGAAACACTATTGTTCACACAGAGTCTGACGAGCGGCATCAGATGAGCAGAAGAGCGGGAAATCACAGCACAAGAACAATGTCTCCGCAATTATTAAGACATTCATGACTGACGCTCTATTGTTCTGTCAACTCGATTGTCAGGAATTAAATAATGGATAATCTAATAACCACTCAGAGAAATAGCAAGAAAATTATTAATTCAATATAACTCTGTTGAGTTCATAGAAACTGGGATTGTGGTGAATGAGTTGAAATATGACTTTGGCGACACCAAGTGGTGAAAGCAAACGCCGCACATCCAAAAGTATATTAAATCAGTAACATTTGTTAAAATATTTATTTTCCTTCAAATGTATAGTGTGTAAGCCATTTTAAAATGGAAACTATTAATGCATTTGTTTTGATAGAATTAGATCAAAAAAGGGTTTAATAGCCAAAGATAATATGCATGTATATTCTTCAGTTCTTTAGGAAATCCTTGTGCTTTTAAGTCCTAGAAAACATTGATGCATTTTTAATCTCCAAATATCAATATAGACTGATATACACACACCTCTGTTAAAATAACCCGCAACCAGTCTTTTATTGACTTTTTCCCTTAAAAGTTTCTATGCGTTTGTTTAAAAACCTGCAATTTCAACAAGAACCCAATAGAGTGAATATAGTCCCTGATAAAGTGCACTGAATAGCGTCACATGACGGTGTGAATGAAACACAATCAAATTGAATTTATAAAAAAATTCTTTTAAAACATCTGTGAGGAATAGATTTACACAACTGATCTTTTATAAAGCATCTCACTTAGTCAAAACACAAGAAAAGACTTGCGGATTGTTTCAAAGCAATCCTTTACAAAGCAGCTTTACAGTGATGGAGGGAACATAATTTTGGAAGAAAGAAAATAGTATTTATGAGAGTAAAACTCAAAATCTATTTTAAGAGGTTTTTACGTAGATGTTTGAAACCAACACACAAGGAAAACAAGCTTTCTTGACTGATACTGAGGCAACTACACCTAGATTCCCTATTTTATAAATATAAGACTCATTACTGCTACTTGTAATATTTTATTTGCCCAAAATATTGGCTGTTTTTACGAACATGACCCTATCCTTCATGTGTTGTTTGAGCGCATGCACTGCAGGGAGCGGTGTGAACGAGCAGCGCCTTCCAGTGGCCAGACGCCGCATGCGCAGAAACAGACTAAAGACATATGACCACGTGAGACCAGATGAGACCACCGGTCCTGCGCTGCCACCTGCTGCTCGAAACAGCACAACACATCAGACAAACCGCAGGTGTGTGTTCATGATGTTTATTCATCTCAGGATCAGTGACAAACACAAACACGAAAGACTCGATCGATCTCAAATGAACAGCCGTCCATCAATAAGGCACCAGCTTGATTAATAACAGGAATATGAGACAGTTTTATCTTGAAATGACTCATTTAGTGTTGTGGACACAAAGCTTCCATCTCAGAAACTCATACAGAGTAAAATAACTAACTACAGAAACAAGAAATTATATGTTTCGAGAGGATTCAGTTCAGTACAGACACACACAACATGAACTGGAGTCTGATTCCACGACAGCTGCGTGTGAACATCACGTGTAGATTAATCAAAAACACCAGCAGTATGTTTTGGTACATAAAAAGTAGAATTACAGCTTATATATTATTCATATCATGCTCTACGGTGTTTCATCCGTTGTATTCCTGGTCGATCATCTTGGCCATCGTGCTCAGCTGGATGTTCGCGGTTCCCTCATAAATGGTTCCTGCAGGGAAATGGTTCATAAGAATCAAACGAACTCATTCTGATGGAACAGCATTTCTTCACGTCTGATTGACTCACCGATCTTACAGTCTCTGTAGTATTTCTCGATGGGATAGTCTTTGGTGAATCCCACTCCTCCCATCCACTCGATGCATTTTGATGTGGTCAGAGTCGCGACCTGCAAACACAGATCCACTGACCTTAGACCAACGCATTAGTTCTCGGACGCGAGCGCAGATCCACTGATCTCAGACCAGTGCGTCAGTTTTCAGACATGAGCGCAGATGCAGATCCACTGACCTCAGACCAGCGCATTAGTTCTCGGACGCGAGCGCAGATCCACTGATCTCAGGCCAGCGCATCAGTTCACGGATGCGAGCGCAGATCCACTGATCTCAGGCCAGCGCATCAGTTCTCGGACCCGAGCGCAGACGCAGACCCACTGACCTCAGACCGGTGCCTCAGTTCTCAGACACGAGCGCAGACCCACTGTTCTCAGACCAGCGCCTCAGTTCACGGACGCGAGTGCAGATGCAGATCCACTGATCTCAGGCCAGCGCATCAGTTCTTGGACGCGAGCGCAGATGCAGATCCACTGACCTCAGACCAGCGCCTCAGTTCTCAGACACGAGCGCAGACCCACTGACCTCAGACAGGCGCCTCAGTTCTCAGACACGAGCGCAGACCCACTGATCTCAGACCAGCGCCTCAGTTCATGGATGTGAGCGCAGATCCACTGATCTCAGGCCAGCGCATCAGTTCTCAGACACGAGCACAGACCCACTGATCTCAGACCAGAGCCTTAGTTCTCGGACGCGAGCGCAGATCCACTGATCTCAGGGCAGAGCCTCAGTTCTCAGACACGAGCGCAGACCCACTGATCTCAGACCAGCGCCTCAGTTCTCGGACGCGAGCGCAGATCCACTGATCTCAGGGCAGCGCATCAGTTCTTGGACGCGAGCGCAGATGCAGATCCACTGACCTCAGACCGGCGCCTCAGTTCTCAGACACGAGCGCAGACCCACTGATCTCAGACCAGCGCCTCAGTTCTCGGACGCGAGCGCAGATCCACTGTTCTCAGACCAGCGCCTCAGTTCTCGGACCCAAGCGCAGACGCAGACCCACTGACCTCAGACCGGCGCCTCAGTTCTCAGACACGAGCGCAGACCCACTGATCTCAGACCAGAGCCTTAGTTCTCGGACGCGAGCGCAGACGCAGATCCACTGACCTCAGCAGAGAAGTATTTGGCCATGCAGGCCTCTTTGATGAAGGGCCGTCCAGCCTCCCTCAGCCGCGCCGCATTGTAGGTCAGCAGTCGAGCCGCTTCCAGCTGCGTGGCGACGTGAGCAATCTGATGCTGCAGACCCTGCCGTCACACACACACACACACACATTACATACGCGTGATGAATGAGCCCAACACACCACCACACCACACACACACACACACACACACACACACACAGACAGATGAGCTACCTGGAAGTCAAAGATGCGTTTGCCGAACTGAATCCTCTGTCTGGTGTAGGGAACTGTGTGATCAAAGCAGCCTTGGGCCAGACCCAGCATCTGAAACCAGATCAAAACACGTGAGACCAGCCTTCATCATCCACAGAGACAGGGATAACACGGACACCATTCCCATCGGATAAATGGGTTTAAAAGACAATTAACCTGTTTAACTGTTGCCTGTCTTTCTGATCACAGATCTGAACTTACATAGTTGTAGTTCATGAGAATACAGACCGAAGGCTGGAATCTTTTAAAAAAGAAATTTAAAGAGTAAAAAAAGAGTCTCATATTTGATGAAGTTTGCATCATTGATTCAGTTATTTTCCTGTTCATTATTCTGAAGCTGCTTTGAGACAATCTGTGCTGCATAGAGCACCAAATAAATAAATAAATAAATGTGAATGTGAAAAACACACCTGTGCTGATGGACACACACACACGCACGCACACACACACACACACACTCTCACACACCTGTGCTGCAATCCCGATCCGGCCCCCGTTCAACATCCCAATGGCGTATTTATAACCGTGACCGACTTTCCCCAAAATGTTCTTCTCGTGAACCTGCATCAGATGAAGCACAACTTTTATACATGAAAACATCCTGTAAGTTTCAGCACTTCCTCTGAACTCAAAGAAACGAGTTATTCTGCATCTTTCTGATATCAGCAGGTTACACATTGCCAATATCTTCAGGTGATCAGAAACTGTGACGGTGAGGAAATCTACTGCTGACAGAGTAAACAGAGTCAGAACCAGCAGCTCTAGTTTATTCCATCGTCATGAGTCGAACGCTTTCAGAAAATGACATTAATGTACGAGATGAGATCTGAATCCTGATTCACCTTCATGTTGTCGAATGTCAGAGGACAGGTGGACGAGGCTCTCAGACCCAGCTTATTCTCCTTTCTGCCGATGTGAAGCCCCTCCGTGTCTCTGTCCACGATGAAGCAGGTGATTCCTCTGTAACCCTGCAAACACAGTCACATGACCACTCAATCACCACAGGTGAACCTGTGACCTCAACAGACGAGCTTTTGCTGCAGCAAATCTGTGTTTGAGTCTTTACTGTCGTCATGTGACACGCCCTAAACACAAGAGACCAATCACAGCTCTCTGTGTGTGTGTACGAACCGCGGCGGGTTCTGCGTTGGCCATGACCAGAAAGACTCCAGCATGTTCTGCATTACTGATCCACATCTTCGAGCCGTTGATGATGTAATAATCTTTCTGCTTCTCTGCTTTAGTCTTCAGAGAGAAGGCGTCGCTGCCCGACTCCGCCTCTGACAGGCAGAAGCTGCCGACCTGAAGAACAACAAACAGCATCAGTCAGAACACATCCACAGACTCCGCTGGAGCAGCAGCGCTTCAGTCACCGTATCGCTGGTGAGACGCGGCAGGTATCGCTCCTTCTGCTCCTCCGTCCCCAGGTTCATCAGCAGCGTGTTTATGAGGGTGTTCTGAATGTCGCACAGCACAGCCACGGATGGATCCACCTTCGCCAGCTCCTCGATCACCAGAATAGAAGAGAAGAACTTGGAGCCTGTGCCTCCGTACTCTGCTCCGATCTCAATCCCCATTAACTGCAAACACAAAAGGCATATTCACACAGTCTGGACTCACCGTCTCATAAACGCACAGTAAACCTAAACTGTATGCACAGTGTCGTGATTCTGTGATTGAGACTCACACCCTGCTGGAACAGAGCGCTGATCACGTCTGCATCCATGGCCGAGTCTTCATCCATCTTGGAAACAGATGGAGCGATGCGTTCCTGAGCAAACTTCCTCACTGGGAAAGAGAAGAGTAGCTTCAGACTGAGTGTTTTTGTCATGTCACGAGTGTGTGTGTGTGTGTGAGAGAGTGTGAGCATGTGTGAGAGAGAGTGTGAGAGTGCGTGTGTGTGTGTGTGTGTGTGTGTGAGTGTGAGAGTGTGTGAGTGTGAGAGAGAGTTTGAGAGTGTGTGTGTGTGAGAGAGAGTGTGTGTGTCGTGTCTCACCGGCGTCTCTCATCATGCTCTCCTCCTCGGAGTAGCTCTGCAGCGGCGGGAACGCAGGTCTGCTCGTGTCCTGATGCGCTGCGGTTTCTGTGGCCGATGCGCGTGAACACAAGAGTCTGACGGCGGCGCGCGAGCGGGTCACATGATCACACACCTGCAGCACAGCAGACAAACACAGGCTCTGATTTCACTGGGTGAAACGCTGATAATTCAATCATAAATGTGTAAATAAATAAAAAACAAACAAATAATTAAAAGCAAAACACTAAAAAAAAAATCATTTGTTTACTTATGTTTTACTTATATTTGATGTATTTATTAGGGCAAAAAACTTTAGTTAACTTTACTGTAAATGTGACAGTATTAGGCAACTTTTGACCAGATGTTAAAACACCATAAAAGATTAAAAAAATTACAGATATAAATAAATACATTTACAGACACATCTTATAGACAAAAAAGGAGGAAAAACAAAACAAGTAAATGTGTTGTTAAATTATTGAAATATTATCTTAAAATCTCAGGGGGACTTTAAGTAAATATTTTTGTGAACCTCTGATTTATGTGATACAGTGTCAAAACAAACGAAACTAAACGACAGATCAGACAATAAACACACGAAACTCGTCAGAAAAATCTGGGACATTCACATGAAAACATGCCTTTCAATAACAAACATTTATTGATCTGTCGAATCCAGACTGTCAGTTATGAAACATGTTTGATTTGACCTTATCTGGATATTACGCTTTATTATATTCAAGTCTGTCCTGTAGTTTGTTATCGCTCCCATCACAAGTCTGTTCAGTTCATAGAAATAACATGTTAGTTATCTGATCTGAGTGTCAGGCGTGTTGTATGACGTAATTTTAATATCGTGTTGTTCGTAGTTTGTTCTGACCTGTCGCAGCATTCTGAAAGCGGGCGCCATTGCGGCTCTGCGTCACAGTCAAAAGTGTCCGGAGGAAACAAGCAGCTGCACTGACGGAAAACGGCACAAAATAAGTTTACTTTACAACTACAACACACACTCACAAATAATGCCTTTTTACTAGTAATAATCTAGTAATTGACGGATCTAACAACATCCGTCAATTAGTACAATATCCATACCGTTCCTTTCGTCTGAAATTTATTTCTCACAAATTGGAACTAAATGGAGACTCAAACTCTTCGGAAGCATAAGATGTTGCAGATAATCGGAGGAATTTATTAATTATTAATGCATTATGGTATACAGAAAACAAAACATCTAAACATTGTATTTGCAATGTTACCTGTTAGTGGAAAATCTGAATAATCTGTATAATCATTGAATTTATTGACTCGCAGACCAACTACGTAATTTTATCTTTATATCTATAATTGATTTTTTTTTAAAATTTGATAAAGAATAATGAATGTTTGAAAATCGTTCTCAACCCTACGCAAATATTCCACGCAGTCGAACGATGAGAAAGAAGTCAACTGTGAACCAGAACATTAATCGCTGGAGTAACAGTGAGACAGTAACACAGATTCACTGTCAGTCAGTCACACTGAATCTGATGCCATTCATACAGGAGTATTAAAAATAATCACAGTATTCACAAATGATGAACAAAACAAACAATAGCACAAACTAAATGAATCTCCAAATGAAAATCAACGACTGCAAGAACGAGTCGTGGACAGATGCATTTACAAAAACTATATTCTGAAATAAAATCTTTTTCACAATCACATCCTTCAGAATGAGAAAGCATTGGTCACATGATCAGGAGTTTCAGTGATGTTTTACTCGTGTCTGGACACAGTCTCGTGTGCAGCGCTCAAACGCTGCCGTCACGTCCATCAGCAGTTCCTCCTCTGGGAAAACAGACATTCGGTGAAGAACGTCCTTCTTCAGATCCTGCAGAAAACGAGTCTTCAGCTCATTCAGCTCTTTAGCAAGAGCCTTCAGCACATCTGGAGACGCCTGCGTTTCTGTGAGACACACAGCAGTCCTCCATCACACACAACATCTGACTGAAGGAACAGAACATACTAATACACAACTATTATTTCACCAGTCGTACGAAAGCAGAATCCAGCAGAACGGCACATTACACAGTTATTGAACTGAACTGAACAAGTACTCTATTGTCTTCTGTTAAGCTGCTTTACAGCAGAATCTGAATTTGATGAAATCTGATATTTGATGAAGTTTGCATCACTGATTGAAACAGTCTGTAGTGTATAAAGCGCTGACGCACCGCGAGCCGATGCCATGACCTGAGAAACCAGACGTCTGCAGGTCTGATCAGCCTGATGAAGAACGCTGGATGCACAGATCTGTCGGTCTGCCTCCTGAAACAGAGAGATTTGATGAAGGGTCACAATCATCATTATCCCTCACTTTGATGGACTTTGAGTTTATCTATTGTAATTGATCATGATTGATCTGAATGATCATGTGACCGCTGAATTGGCTCAGTACACTCATGTGACCTTCACTTTGTGTTTAACATGTCAGTTTCTGCATGAGTGTGTAAATACAGCGATGAACCCGATGAGCTGCTCTCGTATCAAAGCAAATCTGATTCATGAACGAAGCCTGAACGCTTCAGACCTTCTGCTGCGACTCATCCTGGACGGACCTCAATGGGTTCTCCAGCGCCGACGCCAACAAGTCCATCAGCTTCTGCCTTAGAGAGAAAGAAACAGGAATGAATTAAGTAGAAGAATCATCATCTGAGAGGCAATAAAACATTCAAATATCACATCAGCAGGTGCAGACGGTCTGTGGATTTAAAGTCACCATAAATTCAGAATGGACACTTCTTGTTTTTTACGTAACATTGCAGTGTTTATTCTGAATGATTTATCATTATTGTTTTAAATTCATGTTCCTGGTAATCTTGAATCAGAATATCTTCTCCCTCTTGCAGCATCTCTTCTCTTCTCTGATGAGAGGGCGGGGCAACCTGTCACTCACATGAGATCCACCAATAGCAAACCACAACCATCCAATCAATTCCCCACAGACAAAATCAAGCCCCGCCCTACATTTGTTCTTGTTTGAGAAGCGTTTCATTCAGATATACAAAACAATAGAGAAGAAAAGACTAGCGCAACTTCTGTCTCATGCTGACTTTAAACACACTCTGTGACTCTGTGGTGTTTGACCTACAGGTCTGCGTCTGTGATGCGGTCAGTGCCGTCCAGCGTCAGGCTCTGCTGCTCCCAGCGGTTTCTGCTCAAGTTTGGAGGCTCCATTCGCTCACAGACGTGCAGCAGCACTTCATCAGGAACGGTCTGCGATCTCTGCTGGTTCCTCTGGAGACACACATGCAGTGGACAGTGCAGGAACACCTGGCAGAAACCCACACCATCTGTCCAACAAACACCAGCAGAACACGTTATTTACACTGTTCAGCTCTCCGGTCTCAGAAACACAAGAACTGCACGTACACTTTCTGGCCAGCTGGTGGATCTGGTATCTCATGCTCTGGTAGTAGAAGTTGTCGTCCAGCAGCAGGACGAGCGGCTGCGAGTGTGAGTGTGAGTGTGTGTGAGAGATGCTCTGCTGCTGCAGCATCTGCTCGAAGCGCATCCAGACGTCATCATCGCTGTCTGAGAGTGTGTGAGTCTGATCCGAGAGTGTGTGAGTCTGAGTCTGATCCGAGAGTGTGTGAGTCTGAGTCTGATCCGAGAGTGTGTGAGTCTGAGTCTGATCTGAGAGTGTGTGAGTCTGAGTCTGATCCGAGAGTGTGTGAGTCTGAGTCTGATCCGAGAGTGTGTGAGTCTGACGCAGGAATCTCTCCAGACACATCAGAACCGTCTTCCTGTGCTGCTTCCATTCAGTCTGGAAAACAAAACAATACAACAGACACACGAGTCAGAGCATAAGAGGTTCAGACAGAACAAAAAAACCCACTGTTAAAAGTTGATCAACATTTAAGTTAACGTAACTTCTCATCAAATGAGACATGAGCGAACTGTAAATGTCAAATCAAATGAAAACAGTTCAGCTCCTAAAACCGTGTCTAGTTCGTTTGCGTTCCTTTGACAGCAGTTTCTGAACACAAGAACGGGACCTGTGTGAACAAACCCTAATAAAGTGATTCAGGGAGTGTTTTATGACTGATGAGGTCATGAAGATTCACCTCACTCTAGTTTTTGCCTATATTGACATGAACAACGGAGTAAGAGTTCATAAACACTGCAACTCATGCAAACAGTGACGGATGGTGATCACTGGCTGTCAAGTTCAGTAACAATATGTTCATACACACACACACACACACACACACACTGTACAGAGACCATAATAACGTGTTTATCATAACATGAAAGATTCACCTCTTGCCAGTCGCGCGCTGGGATCAGTTCGTCATACGTCACGAGCAGCGTAGTCCAGCCGAGTCTGTGCGCGTGACCCCGCAGCTCCAGCGCCAGACGGGATTTCCCCGCCGCCGGTAAACCGCACAGAACGCAAAGGCACGCAGGTGCGGGAGACATCTGGAGAAAAACAGACAGACATTGAGCAGGCGCGGAGAGTTTAGCTGATCACGTGGTTCTGGTCAGCGCTTTAGTTCCGAACAACCCATGCGCACATGTGCGTGCAGACCCCGCCCACTTGCAGAACATCGGCCGCTCATTGGTCACTGGCGCTAAACGTCAAGAAAACAGGAAGTTAGATTCGTGCACTTTAGTATCTGCATTGAATCCATCCATGAACTTTAAAACTGCGAGTGTGTTCCGACTGCAGTAAATAGTAACCTTGAACACGGACTGTTGTTGTATGTTAATCAATGTAATACTCATCAGTGAATTATATCATTGTTTATTGATCTTTATTACTCAGATTAAGTGCGTTAATGTGACAGATGTCAGACTGTGACCCGCTCAAGAAGCGCCAAAGGCTGCTGGAGTCTGAATCCCTTCATCACGGAAGGTAAAAGAAGCTTCACCAAACGTTTAGAAATATTTCAGAACAAACTTGCGTTTCTCAGCTGAACGGAACGAATGTGAGGCGTTTACAGCTCAAGTTTTCCTAACTTATCATTTATAATATGACTTCAATTAAACAGGTCTGAAGATGCAGAAAACCAAAGTAAAGTCCTTCGTCCTGAAGGTTCATCTAAACCCCAAAGAAAGAGACCAATACCGGGCAAAAGCAGTCAGAACTCTCTGGATCTCTGGCTGCAGAAGAAGTCCAGTGTGACCCGGACGAGTCCAGCCAGAACTGACCTCTCGAGCTCATCCGAGGAAAGGCCGTCGACAACAGAGCGAGACTCCGCGACCGAACCCAGACGAACCGGTTCTGTTCTGGTGTCGGGAGATCCGGACGCGAACACAGAGACGCTGCATCATCAGAGAGAGACGCGCAAAATCACACACTTCTTCACAAAAACTCCAGTTAAAGTCGCGTGTAGAAGGTGAGTAACGCACTATATTTTTTATTAAACTACTAACTACCACAAAACGACGACGTTAATCAAGCAGTCGCGCCTGTGACGGTGAACGCCAATCAGATGTGGTGAACGTCACGTTACCTAATTAATATTCATCATGAGGCAAGCCAAGTATGAAGCCGTTGAAAAGCAACCTCTGTGTGTGTGTGTGTGTGTGTGTGTGTGTGTGTGTGTGTGTGTGTGTGTGGAGAGAGAGAGAGAGAGAGAGACTGTAGAAAAAGTTTCAGGAAAGTTTAGTTTTTAATCTTTGCTATTTCTTTATCCGTGGGAACTATTGAATGATTCAGACCCAACGTAAACATCCACGATATTTCATCACGTGCGGTTCAGCATCCTGCCTGTAGTAATGATCTGCTCTGAAACGGAAAGTGAAAGTGAAGTAAGTGAATGTGAGTTCAGTCACTTCCCGTTCGGACTGTTTAATTCAGACAGGTTCGAGTGAATGGACGGGAATCAGTCATCCGGGTCGGGCAGCTCGAACCTTCTGCACGTGTTTGTCGCAGGTTTCGTCGTCTTGGGTTCGTTTGGGCTCCTGAGAGCCGCTGCGGTTGGTAATAATCTGTAATCTGTTGGTTTTCAGTATGATGTTGTCTTCATAAACTCGTTGGTTTTAGGTTTAGTACTGAACTGGTCGAGGCCCAGAATGATGTGCTGTTGTTGTTGTAGAACCTGACAGAACTCTATAGGATGATGAAGGCGTGGAGGATCAAATACAGCCAGAGGAACTCCTCGATTTTCAGAAGTTTTCGCAGATTCGTGTGAGTTTGACAGTAATAGTGAGTAAAGCTGCTGTAAGTGTCTGCTAACACCTGACAGGACTGAGAAACACCTGACTGACAGCTGAAGAGCCAATCAGAAACACTCTCTGTGTGTCAGTCGTTAAAGTGATGGAGGCTAAAAACCGCACAGTCAAGCCTGAGGTGTTTAGCAGGTTTCAGCTCGTCTTATCTGGTCTCCAGCCTGGTTAATTCCCATTCAAAACCAGATTTGATCAGGTGTTCTTCAAGCGTTCTTTAGAACCTTCACTATTGGACTGAATCACTGTTTCTGATGAAAGAAGAAGATCCAACTTTATGTTCTGCAAGATCCTCCTTTCTATTAAACATCTGAGTTTTTATTTAGTAAGCTCTTTTAAGGACTTGTTTAATAAAATATTCCAGAAAAAAAGTTTTAGAATCTTTATCATGAAAACTTGTGTAAATTTGTTTGGCTCTTGCCATATAGAAGCTACTCTAACCTGGTGAAGCTCCGCTGGTAATGGACGTCTGCAGCACCTCTACAGTCACTCTCATGTGTGATTTGCTCTTCATCCATGAACTCATTACAGGGCTGCAGCAGTGGCTGATGGGAAGGCGCTCAGCAGTGATGTCACCAGGCTGGGCGTTCCTGTCGCTGACCTGAGGAGGGCGCCGGTGTGCAGCGGCCCCTTGCCTGCCCTTAAACCCACCGACGGGCACACGGTCATGATCAGGGTGAGTTTACAATAAGTCGTTAAAGTGCCCCTATTATGGATTTTGAAAATGACCTTTCATGTAGAGTGTAACATAGTTCTAAGTGAATGAAAACATCCTGCCAAGTTTTAAATCTGAAAGTGCAACATATATAAAGTTATTACCTCTAAAAAGTAAGAGTCGACTCTGAGTCAATTAAACGAGTCGTTTGTAAAACGAATCCCAAGCCGTTTCATTGTGACGTCACAACGAATAATTAGCATATTGCCCGCCCACTTATTGCGCGCGCAGACGCCAGGGAAAATTCATTTTTTCAACAATACCACAGCAGTACAATCCCAATCTTTTGTTGTGTTCCCGTCATTTTACTGACAACTGCTTCTCAAACCTCGGGGAGTTTAACGCAGGATTCACAAAAGGCTTGGTCTTAAAATATGGATCAATGCCCAGTTTATTCGGACCAGCTTGCTCCTCTGAATCTCAGTCTGTAAGTATGATTAATAATTGATGTTTATATTTTCTAGCGATCGTTCAAAATTCATAGTTTTGTATGTTATGTTGTGTAACGTACACCCCAGTGTCTCCTGCTAACCGGCTAACTCACGTTTCTGTAGTTCTGCTATTCAGATGTGGGTCCAATATTGTCTAAAAATGTGTCGATTAATGCAGCTTGTCTGTCTTATTAAGTAATGATAAGGATGGAGCACGACTTTTGTTTACAGAGTGTAACGCATTATCAGCTATTCACGTTTGTGCTCGGCTAACGTGGGAGTTTACAACATAACTGTGGGCCCGGTTCACTAACATAACTGTAAAACAAACTGATTTTTTCCTCTGCGTTTTTATTATTACAGTAGAGTGTGGTCTTTTTCTGTATTGTAATAGGATGTTAAGATGCTAGTCCACGCTAACTAGATGAAGTATTCTCTCTGTAAACAGTAAACACTCATTGTAATGTCAAACAATGATATAGCCATTTTTCACTTTGTTAATAGTTATGATGAAAAAGTCTGTACACATCTGGCCTAAATGTTTATCTTATGTTAGAGGTTTTCAGCTTCGCTTGGCATTCTGATCAGTTCCCACAGCTGCAGCTACATAAAGTATAACAGTGACGCTGCTATCACGTCTTATAAATAACTAAGGTGACACTTACCATAGAGAAACGATCCTACTCCAGTTGTGAACGCGAATCAGTTTCTGGTTGATCGAATCAGTTTCTGGTTGATACTTCAGACATTTCATCGTCGGACTTGGGCTTGAATTGATACGGTAAAATCGATGATATCTTTTCTGTCCATACATTGTATACAATGTCTTGCGAATTGATAGCTGTCATTCAGATATGGCAATGGGCACGCAGTGTGGGCAGTAGACCAATCACAAAGGATTGGGCCATCTGACCAATCACAGCAGTGTAGGCTCACGGAAAGGAGGGGTTTAGAGAGACTGATTCTTCAAACTGCTTCTAATGAATCATTTACGAACTGAGGTGAAATTAAATGTATGTTATGAGAAAACTAAAGTGTTTTTTGAGCTTGCATGCATGTAAAGCTGTTGTAGACTCCCAAAACAATATTAGGAACCTTAAAAAAGGCATAATATGGGCACTTTAATTCAGTAAATATTCACTCACCCTCATGTCATTCAATCACTGTGACTTTCATTCTTCTGCGGATGAGTTTAGCAGAATGTTTTCTTTTCCATACAGTGAAATCAAAAAGTTCCAAAAATGAACATGAAATGTGGCATAAAACTGAATTAGATGCAGTGTCATGTGATTAACAGGTCATTAGTTTCTGGGAAAAGTGTTTTTGTCAGTATGAAACTTATTCAGTGTTTGGTCAGGGAATATGACTCTGAGCTTCACAACTGAAATAATTCCAGATGTAAATAATGCGGCTCGTCCGGTTCTGTTCATCTAGCGCAGCAGATCACAGCGGGTTAGAGGAGAGATAGTAAAGCTGCTGTAACTAAACAACTATTCACCCCTGGCAAAAATATATTGTGTTTATTACTCAGGATTCAGGAGCTGATGCACTGCATTTTGCAAATGAAAAGATATGCAACATTTCAGCAAATGAAACAAAGTAAAAACAACTAAAGAAAAAGTAGAAATGATCTGCCTGTGAATGTAAGTAATCTGAGGAACGTGGAACAGGAAGCAGTTGTGCTCTTATGATATTAGCTGCAAAATAAATTACATCTAAATGTTGTTGTTATTATTATTATTATTATTATTACAATTTCTGCATTCATTAGTGTGTGATTTCAGGTTTAAAGGTCTGTATTTGTTTTACAGACTGACCTATTGGATCCTGGGAAGGTTCCAGTGCCGTATCCCCCTCCAGAGAAACGGAGTGACTGCTGGGATGATTGGCACGTGAAAATGCCCTGCTCCGAACACAACCTGTTCCCTGCGGACAGTACGGTCAGAGAAACACACGCACACTCTTACAGCGGTTGAAGAGGGACGTGTTACTGTAATCAGCTTGAGTCATGATGATGTTTGTTTGAATATTCCCAGACTCTCCAGAGCCGATGGGATTTGATTCATCAAGCCCTGAGCATCCCGTTGAAGTCTTCTCATGATGTGAAGGTGATCTCGCTGTTCTCTTCTCTGAAATTACATGGTTTTACTCTATACATTCTGTGTCAGTGTGTGTGAACATCATTAGCTGTAATTTAGACACATGTACCTGCAGAAATGAACTAAATATGACACAACATCCTACATTTGGAAGAATGATTTATACAGTTTTATTTACATTTTAAAGACGGTTTTAATTTTAAAGACCCTAACGGAAAAAGGTTTGTGTTAATCAGTATGCACTGTAATTCGCATTATAGTGAATATTAGTCTATGACTTGTCCTCATTAAGATGAAGAGCTAAATTAACAAGTAAATGTGTTGTATTTTTCTGGTTTCGTCCAGCTGAGGGCAGCAGAACTCAGTGAATGATGAACACAAACTCACTGCAAATAAAAATGATGCTGCTTTTGACCTTTATTTCAACAATTTAACTTTTTTTAAATGTGTGTTACACTCTAGGATGCCATATTGAAATATAATGCAGGTCAAGCGAAAGCATGGAACTTCTCAGCTCTGCATTCATACTGTAAGGTAAAAGACACAAGTGTGTTGAACGCGCACACACACACACACACACACACACACACACACACACACACACACTCTCTCACACACACATACACACTTGCACACACAGGTTTGTTTTGCTATCTTAGTGAGGACTCTCCATAGGCGTAATGGTTTTTATACTGTACAAACTGTACATTCTCTCGCCCTACACTAACCCTAAACCTAAACCTACCCATCACAGGAAACATCTGCATTTTTAATAAAACATTGTTTAGCATGTTTTTAAAGCTATTTTAAATATGAGGACTCATGAAATGTCCTCATAAAACATGTTTACGTCTTAATACCAGTGTAATACCCATGTCATTATACACATTTGTGTCCTCATAAATCATGAAAACAAGCACACACACACACACATACACTCACACTCACACACACACACTCAGTGTTCCCTGTTAATGAAGCACCTAATTAAGCTCATTTGGACTAAGCTCATTTTGGGTTATTGGTGACGTTCGTTACACATGCAGCTCGTCTTCAGTCATGTGACTCTCCCGCCTCTGAACCGCTGGTGTCACTAAACATGAGCATCTCGTTATTGATTTGATGTTATTTATGGTACAAGTTGTCATAAAACACTTTGTTTTCCTTTGAATTGTTACGACCCATCAATCAATACTTTTAATTAATTAACCCGGAGAGCCAATGCAGAAATATTGCGGAGAAATCAATAAGAACGAGGAACAGGAAGTTCAGATGTGGCTTCGTGATTGTCGCACATGCAGGTTTCTGCTTTATTAGAACTCTTTAATCTTACGAACCACTCGTGGACTTAATCTCTCGTTCTGTTATGAATGTAATGAAGGAATAAAATAGACATGTGCTTAAATCATTATCATAAACATACATCAGATTGGCATAAGGCCTTCATTCTGACACGGTTTGACATGGAAATGTGATTTAGAAAAGAAAAAATGTAATTTTACTTATTTCAGCTCAGTCTGGATGCATGGTGCTTCACTTGCATTTACTTCCTGTCAGCAATAGTCTGTGTTCATGCATTTTTAGTTTCATTTTAAGCTCCACATGAAGAGAGAAGAATCACATCCAAACTCTCTGTCGTTATGAATCTTTATGAAGTGTTGAGATTTTACTGCCATTTCACAAATTCACTCCCTGGATTTTTACTTATAACTGGTTCATTGGCTGGAGATTCTAAAGCGCAAATATTACTGATAATAACTCCAATAAAATGAATTACCTATATTTTTAACATATATTTTTAATTATTTTATTTCCCAAAGGTCCGCTTGTAATGTTTTTTTTTTAATTGACAGTTGAACTCAAGCAATAATTTGTTTCTTCGGGATCATTTTCCACCCTCTCTGACCTTTAGAAATAAATGAAATGCTCAGGAATACTAGAGTCTATTCCTCTTCCTCCTGATCACTCCTGAGTGTCATTCACATGTAAATGTGGGCGGTCATATGCTAATGAGCTCATGATGTCAGTGTTGTGATGATCGTTTCAGTAAATTAGAGGCAGTTCTCAGAGTACAATGAACTTTATCTCAAATCAAAATATTCTTCATCTTTTTCCTGACGCGTGACCCTTAAAGAGAAGAAGATCTTCAGATGTCAAAGGAAAGACGGCAGTGAACAGGATCCGCTGTCAGAGTCTGTGATAAATATCACGCTGCTTTATTTTTATGTTTGTTGTTGTGTATAGAAGCTGATGGACAGTAAACGGTTTATTTCTCTTTTCACCGGTTAACCCTAACCTTTACCTGCCAAACCTGAAGTCAACGTCAGCAGCAGTTTAACGATGTTCGTTTGTGCAGTAGCGCTTTCGTTTCTTTACTGAGATGTTTTATAAAAGCGAGTGTTAGATTGTGAAGCTGTACGTGATGTGTTTTGATTGACAGCTTCAGTTTGACGGACTGGAGGAGGCTGTGTGTATTTGATTGACAGCGTCTGATTTTTTTGTTTGTTTTTTTGCTGTTACTCTCTGAATCAGACGCACTTTACAGCATGTTAATTTCTGCAGCGTTATGATGTGACATTAACAGAATAAATGAATGATGCGCTGAAGGAGCTGCTGTGCCGTCAGATGTTGTGTGGCTCGTGTGTGTTTTCTGGTATTATGTTGATTTGTTCACTGTCCTGTCAGAAAGTCTCAGCTGGCTGCCGTCCTGCTCGTGTCCGTCTCTGGTTTTATGATCTCACCGCCACCGTTATTTATGGCTTTCCTCGGCTCTTTCTTTTCGGGGTTGTCGCTACAAATTTGTCCTGAGCTAAATGGCGGTCAGAGCTAGGCTTGTTTGAGGACGGCCGGTCCTCATCTGCATTTGTTCCAGGGTGTGTTTTAATCAGATGAGAGACCTGATGAAATTGCCCTTTAGATTGATCGCTCTGACATGCCTGCCATCATAAACAAGAGCGGAGTAACTATCATCTGTGATAGACTGACGCTGTGTGTGTGTGTGTGTGTGTCAGTGCACATGCTGTAAATTGCTGATTGGGGCCTTCTGTGTGTGTAGAGAGATGGAGCCGGTGTGATTTTACGGGCGTTTGTTTTCCTGTTGCGTGATGGTTCCGTCGGACAGCTTTGAAGAGCGCCTGCATTTCTTCTGCTCGTTAGTGTCAAACTGTAAAAGCTCTGAAGGTCCGTCTTGACGAAATGAATTTCAGCTTGTCATGGTTTGTCTGTAAATTAGAATAAAAATGCAGATGGAGGATGTAGCTGCGTGTGTTTGCGTCTACAGAGCAGGAAAAATCTGCCTCTGATCCGAAATGAAATTTTCTGTCTCTTGATTGACCACCAGTTGGAGTTATATCAGCGTTTTTCTTTGCTTATGTTTGGCTCTCGGGTGGTCGTGGGACATGAACTAGAACTGACAAAACACATGACAGCAACACGACAAAAACTGGTCTGATCTCGCTCTTCACAGACGCACAAGCACACAGTAACCGAGTGTTTATCGGGGCTCTGCTAAGAAACAGTCTGATTATTGAATGAAATTGTTTGTCTCACATGATCTTACACCTACACTAGACCATGAAATGAATCTAAATTCGGTCTTTTGCACTTGCTTTTGTTTGTGTGGCAAGAGGCTTTCGTTGAGAGGAGAGATGTGCATGTAATCTGTGAGCGTTTTGCAGTATAAGAGAGGCATCACGTTTTTTTTCACTAGCTCAACAGACAGTCTACCAGATGATCCCAGACCGTCCAACTCTCTGTGTGTTTCCAGGGTCTGCAGGAATCTGAAGCCGAGCAGATGTTTGGAGAGCTGCTTCCAGCCATGGCACAGCTGGCATTGAGAGCGCCGAGCCTCTTCACACAGGTACGAGAACCTCCGTGACTCAACACACCGGCTGACACAAAAAAATCACATCTGACACAGATCGGATATTGTTGCACACATGTAAACACAAAAATCTGCACAAGATCTGAATGTTTTCATATCTGTTCTGGTCCACTTCCAAATGTAGTTTTAAATCAGATACATATCGAGCACTCATTGATTGATCAGGTCTCCGCCCACTGATCCTCCACCAATGGGAACACTCCAGCGCTCAACACGTGTTCAACAAGTGATTTGTGTGTTAAACTAAAGGTTGGACTCGATAGTGTTCCTACTTACCAAAGATCCAGTGATCCATGGATTTGACATCGTGTTTCCTGACATTTATATGTGCCTGATTTCAATGCCGGGGAAGTACATAAAGCAAATTTTGCCTGTGAATGCTTTATATAAATACAATTTAGATATGTCTAAATCCGGGTGATCACTTATATCAGTGATATATATATATATATTTGTCCAGCCCTAAAACTGGAGTCCAGTTGTTTCTATGAATTGCAGCGATCCATTTGCTTCTCTTTTCTGTAGCTTTTGGCAGTCTGTAAAATGTATATTTAAGATTTCTTGTCAAAACTATTTGTACAGTCAATCGCAAAGCTCTATCCCGTTTTGGATGTTTTTCCACTGCATTCACTCAGTCTTTTTGTCACTCATTCAGCTGACGGTGACGTCACAGGCATTCCCTCTATAGCTGAGCTGAATGCAGAGTATCTACATCTCTACAACGTTCCAGTTTAACTAAGTCATAAAGAGATACTTTATCTTCTTCAAGCTGATAATTAATAACTATGCATCACTTATTGTACTTGAGTATCAGAAGTAAAAGTAGTGCTCTATTAGGACTGGTGTTTATTTAATTTCCATTGTTATGCTCCATCCTCCTGTTCCTAAAGACTGTATAATGTGAAAAGCCAAAGATAAATATCCCTGATACGGGAAATCAAATCAGGAGAGCAGTATAAAGCAATCGCTCGCCCAGTACAGGCTTCCATACTAACTTGTCATTGTGGATGAATCGTAATCTCTCTGTATGTATAATGTTCACTAGCTCACTCAGCCACTCCTCAAATGTTGGAGTCGCGTCCAATCACAGTACACAAACCTCAATTTGAGTACAGTTTCACTGTACCTGTACATTTGCATTGCTGTGCCTCTTTGTTTATAAAGACACTTTGAGTTCCCGTATTTGTCTTTTGTCCTGTCTGTCCGTAGCCGATTCCTTTGCTGAGGACGCAGCGCTGTCGCTCCATCACGCTGTCGCAGGAGCAGGTGTCGAGTCTGCTGGCGAACGCCTTCTTCTGCACATTCCCTCGACGCAACTCTCGCAGGACAGACTTCAGCAACTATCCTGACATCAACTTCAACAGGTGCCAAAAATTATGTTTGAAAAGAGTGGAAATTATTAATGACATCTCTACTGAAACCCCACTAGCTGAGTGACTGAATATGACACGGCTGCTTAATAAATAACCAAACAAATACATACATTGACATGAAATATTTGTTAGAGTGTGAAATGATGTGAGAGACGTTTAACATGAACCGTTCATGCAGGTTTGTGTATCTCCAGACGCTCCGCACAGGGACTTATGATCTGCTCTGTGTGTTTTGTAGGTTATTTGAAGGTCCGTCCCCGAAGAAACTGGAGAAACTCAAAACCCTTCTGTGCTACTTTGAACGGATCACACGGCACAGTGAGTTTGACTTTTGCGTCACACGCTCTCATTCATTCACGGATCGGTCGACTGATGCCATTTGTTGTGTTTTGTTCACCGAGGGCCCACCGGTCTCATTACTTACACCAGACAGTGTCTGCCGCGTCTGCCCTCGTGGGCGAGGTGAGGTTCATCTTCACACACTCAATAGTGTTTCATTTCCCACAAGCCAGTAAATGCTCTTGATGTGGTTTTCAGCTCAGAGAAGCAGTTCAGCAAGCTTCACATCAGCTGTGACGGAACCATAGAGAAGCAGGGCTACGGCATGCTGCAGGTGACCAAAACACGTCCGGGTCATAGGTCACACCAAAATAAGACATCATATTTGCAAGAAAACAGAGACATTGTTGCATGATTTTCATTACAATTAAACACTTTTAACCTCATTACTGTAATGCAGAAAATAAATATTCTCATTATTTTAATGCAGTTTTTCTTTTTATATAATTCTCATTTTTCTGAGCAGTGATTCTTGTTTCTGAGATTCTGAGCTTCTCAAACTGACTGAGAGTCTCTTAAAACTAGATTCATTTTTACATCCCCTTCACCCCCTTTAAGTTGTAATGATGACGGTAATGCATCACCCTGTATGTGTGAGACTGTTTTATATATATATATATGTGTGTGTGTGTGTGTGTGTTTTCTGCAGGTGGACTTTGCCAACAGGTTCGTTGGGGGAGGAGTGACCGGTTCTGGTCTGGTTCAGGAGGAAATCCGTTTCCTGATCAACCCAGAGCTCATCGCCGCTCGCCTCTTCACTGAAGTGCTGGAGGACAACGAGTGTCTGATCATCACAGGTAGAACAAACACACAAGGACACGCTGAGACTCCTGTGGGGTTTGTGTTCAGACTGTAATCAGCACTCGAACCCTCAGACCTGCTGAGCGCGAGGACAGAACTCTCAATCACGCGTCTGTCTCTCTGATTGCTGTCTGTCACTGACTGCGCTTACACGCACCGCTGAAGATGTGAAAGTGACGTTCACGTTTACATGCGCTGCGTTCCTGGCGTAATCTGAACCCGTATACGTTAATGAGCAGCTTTATCGACACACTTCAACGACCTGTTAGAACGGCACTGATGTGTTTTCATGACCGCATGAGCCGCATTCTCCTCAGGTGCGTTAAAGCGTTTCCTCGTAATCCCTTAAATGGATTCAGATGTTCCAGAATGCTGCTTTCAGCCAAAATCCTTAATTTCTTAAGTGCACGTAAAGGTAGTCAGTGTCTTCTGACATTTGTGTTAGCAATGATCAGAATTTTATTTTGTATTTTTTTTTCAATTTACATGTAAGGGTTACTGTTGTTGTTTGAAAGGGTTACTGTTGTTTGGTTCTATAACCAGTTGGAATGGAACTGTGATGAATGATTCCAGGAAAATTGGCTGATATTCCAAAGAATTTTTGCATGAAACATTTAAGAGTTAAATCTATCAAATAATGTATTGATGTTTTGACTTCATGGGAACACAAATTACATTATTTTCCTAGAATGATCCATAACTATTATTATTTTCTTGTATTTAGCTTGTTTGTTGATATTTGGTGGTAAACTCTTTATTTGTTGAGTGAAAACACAGTGGATCACTGCGCAGGACAGAAGAGGTTTTTCACAGGCGCATCATTGAACAAGATCTCATTTTATTCCCACAATTCACCTGCAGTCCACAAATTACTGTGACAACAGCCGCAGGACATCAGTGTGGGTGTGAGTTTGAGTGTGTGTTAGGGTTAGGGTTAGCTCCTGCTGTGAAATCTGGGCTCCTCATCAACCCCCCTTCAACACACACACACACACACACACACACACACACACACACACACACACACACACACACACAGACAGAGAGAGACATACACACACAGAGAGAGACATACACACATGAACAGACTAAACCCAGAAACACACTTCAGGGAAGCACAGAAATGTTTAGCCATTGCGATGCTCGTTTGTGTTCCTGTGTCTCTGTGACCTCAGATGATTCAGCCATCTACAAACACATCAACAGTTTAACTAATAACACTTCAATCTGCTGCTTTTCCATGATGGTACTGTACCTGAAGGAGGAAACTGACACTAGAAGACGAATGTTTGCACTAATGTAGATCTGAGAATCTTTAGCAGTTGCATTACGATACGTTCGATTTCATTGCATTACAAACGCGACGGGCCTGTTTCGGGCCTCCATGTCGACTGTGACTAGCTAAAGGACTTGTTGTCCTCTTCCTCTGATCAGTATTCTTGGCTCGGCTGCCCGTCATCTCGTCTCCATGGAGTCACCTTCAGGCCCCGCCTCTCCGTCCCGCCACTTACAGCTCTTAACTTTATTACAGTCCGGCAGAATTAATTATGGCTCTAAGAGCCGACTGGAGTCGCTCAGCTAATGCACAGGGCCACGACATCTCCTTTATTAAAGCGTCCCGGCCCCTGCATCTCCTCCGTATCTCTCTCTCTCTCTCTCTCTCTCTCTCTCTCTGTAGCCATGCCCTAAATCACATTCCCCGCTCGGCTCTTCGACATCGATGAGTAAAATGGATCTTCTTGTTGCTGTACAGAAATTTGCCAAAGTGGCTTTGGCTAATTGAATTGCCTTTGATTGCGGAGCGTCTGCCTGCTGTCAGGGTGGCATTAGTGAGATATGGAAATGAGAGTGACTCACCGATACGAATCTCCAGCCAGGAAACACACAAATGGCAGGAACGTCCCACTCGCTGAAACATCAATGCTGCTGTTTTAACTCTAGGTCACATATGGGTGTGTGAAGGAGACCAGTTCAGTTAGCCATGGCTCGTTGTTTGTAAAGTCAGCTTTGGGTCTCTGAATCTTCAGAATGTGATTTGAATGGTTTCAATCGCAGGGCCTTCACCGAACAAACGCCGGTGTTTGAGACAAAGGCCTGACATTAAGCCTGAGATGATAATGTTCTCGAGGGGCCGATGCTGATTTTAGCCCGGCACAGATGAGATCTGTCCAATGACCTTTAAACTGTTTTCTCCAGCCTGTCAGAGACTCCAGCATCGTTTACTAAAGACAGAAATACAGATGCTACACCAAACAAAGACAGACTCCTCTTCTGAAGGTCACATGAGCAGGAATTCTTCCCAGCAGGAATGTGTTTATCTCATTTCCTTTCCAATAAAGACAATGAACTTATCTGCGGAGAAGCTCGCGGTTCGGCTCTTTACGGCGGATCGATGGCGGGACGGACCCGGTGCTGCTGCCAGGATTCTCTGATTGGATTTGCAGAATCTCAGTGGCCTCGGCAGATGATGTCAGGTCTGATCGAATGATCGGAGGCAGGCCGCGGCACCGTCACATGATCTGACTGATACAAGTTTTTGTGTTTTTCAGAGCGTCATTATAGTGTTCAGCGGCTCTGTCTGTTTTATGATGACTGTTTTCAGACAGGTTTCCCATCTGCCATCATCAGGGAGACACAGTGTGTTTCACTCTTCAGCACATCCAACTACCAATGACAAACTACAATTCTGAAAATGTGTGAAAATCAGTCGTTACATTTATTTCTACAGCGCTTTATACAATACAGATAGTTTCAAAGCAGCTTCACAGTAATAAACAGTAAAACAACAGTGTCAAAGTTCATCGATCATGAAAGGAACTGTATTCAAGTATAAAGCAGACAATAGTGTCGTTATTCAGCTCAAGTATGAGTGTTACTATGTTGTATCAACAGGTACAGAGCAGTTCAGCAGATACTCTGGATACTCCGATACCTACAGATGGGATGGTAACCATGACGACCAGACGCCGAGGTGATGCCGACGCCCATCGGCCGCATGCTGTGAATGTTTGCTGGCGTTTGTGTCTGTTCTCAGAGATGCTGATGTGTCTGTGTCTGCAGGGACGAGTGGCAGCGCAGGGTCACTGAGATCGTCGCCATCGACGCCCTGCATTACAGAAACTTCCTGCAGCAGTTTCACCCCGAAAACATGACGAGAGAACTCAACAAGGTCACAAACATCACACAGTAGATCACTGATCAGATATTCCACATCATCTATGCAACAAAAGATCAAATCACTGCCGGAATAACTCTCGAATAGGGCTGAACTCACCAAATCATCCTGTAATCGTGTGATGGAGACTCTGGTTTAGTTCCTGCATTATTAATGTGAGCGGATGAACAGGAGGGCGTCTGTTTCTGCTCTTTGATGTTGCGCTTTGATCATCTGCACTTCGGTGATGCATCGCTCGCTTTACTGGAAACTTTAATTGCCATTTAATTTCAAACCTAATTAATGATGAATTCATATTTGTATTGTTCTGTACAACAGACTAAATAAGCATTAATGACTGATTGTAGAGCTGTTAGCGTCGTCCATTAAGTCTAAATGGTGAATGAATCTGCTGCAGAGACACTCAATATCACTGATACATGAGGGACAAATGATGATACACATCCTTATAAATACAGTGAAGATATTACTGCTCAATAATATAATATGATATGATATAATATGATATAAAATGATATAAATCAGCTCCTGCTCTGCTGTAATCAGGTCAACAGGTCAAGGTTAGGTTCAGCGATGGGTTAGTCAGTATGATCTCTGATCCGGCTCTCTTTGTCCCATCAGGCCTACTGCGGTTTCACTCGTCCTGGAGTCCAGACAGAGAATCTGTCCGCCGTGGCGACGGGTAACTGGGGCTGCGGAGCGTTCGGTGGAGACACGCGACTGAAAGGTTTGACGTGACCGGCAGAGCCTAAAATGAAAAGTTATATGTTACCATCCAAAATGCCACATGTTATTGGGAACAAACAAACTCTCTCATTTACTTAAAGAGCAGCATCTGTCTCCTCTATTGATCCTTGCAGTTTCTCATTTGAGTAGATCTTCACACAGATTCCTCAAACTGATAATGGAAGGAGAAAGAGGGATGAAGAGTGTTTGTGCTAATATTTGTCCTATTGCTATTGGCTGTCGTCTTCTTAATATATATGTGTGTGTGTGTGTGTGTGTAGCTGTGCTGCAGATGATGGCGGCAGCAGAAGCAGAGCGTGATTTGATGTACTTTACTTTTGGGGACGCGGAGCTGGTCACAGACGTCCACCGCATTCACACACTGATCACACGTAATCATGCCAGCGTAGGTGAGTCACGCCTGAGGTCACATGTGCGTCTGATGCATGACGTTTGTGCAGGATTTCCATCAGTCATTGTTTCTCCTCTGTCGTGCAGGATCAGTGTTCAGCATGTTGCAGCAATACTATGAGCGTGTGATTAAGGAAACGTCAAGAGCTAAACCTCAGAAAACACTTTACAGCTTCCTCTCTGAGCACCTCTGACCTCTGACCCCTGACACCAGCAGCTCTGACATGATCCCTGCATTGTTTTCTGTACCTCAGACCTCACTGTATGATCCTCAATAAATCTGTTTTAATTGTTTGTCAGCTGTTTGTTGTCCTTCCACGTGTGCGGGTCCAGAGCAGATGAAAGCAGCCGGACCCGCTGGGTTCATATCGACTGTGCCGCTCGGTGGCAGAACCGCCACGTGAACCGAGTCTTTGTAGCGTACGGATTTCAAACGCGCATCTGCGCTCGGTATGTGTCGGGGGTTTGTCTCTCTTCTGCTCCCTGAATGAGTTTGACCTTTGAAGCTCATACAGTCAGCATGAAACACGCATGAAGCTCAACCACAGTCTCACAGATGAATTAAATCGTTACCAATTCAATAGTTCCTGCTCTTACTAAGAGTCTTTTTAAAATAGAAAATCATTTGTATGATAAACAAACTCAACGTTAAATCTTGAGTATTGATTTACATCTCAATCTTTCTACGGCGTATGACGCAGATCTTTTGCAGTAAATCACGCAGTGGAAGCTTTGACACTTGCTGAAGGATCCTGCCGTTTCTCCAGCTCTGGGAATTAGTGGCTCATTGAGTGTGTTCAGTGTTCGTAGAGATGAGATGAGTGTGATAAACTGTGTCCCGTGACTCCTGTGTAAAAGTATTTAGTTTTACATCTGTGCTGCATTAGAAAGTCTGTATAAACGCATTCGATGCAACCTTCATGCCATCTTTGCATCAGTCATGCTCCCAAAATTAGGTTCCGCAAAATAGTTAAATTTAAATACAATGAAATGAGTGGCGCAGATTTAACCACAGTCTTCTGTAATGTTTTGTTCTGCATGTGCTTTTTCATTAAACAAAATATAAATATTCCCATTATGAATGTTTGTAATGAATCAGTGAATCAAAATATCACGGTAATTCCAGATTTACAAAATAAACTTGGGCCTCATCTTCACAAAGACTCACGTACACACTCAAAGAAATTTAGAAATATTCACAATCGGAGATGTATTAAAATCTGGCAATTATTATTAAACCCACCAACAAACACTCTGTGAGAGATCAAGATCTGTGAATGAATCTGAGACTCGCAGAAGAGGATAAACTAGTTCAGTTCTCTCCACACTGTATTTCTGGATTGTGTCTGATTAATAACTGAAGTGCATGTGAACAGAAGAGGTGTGACACAGAATGGATTTACAGAAGAGGAGTGACAACGCATGCAGGTGAAAAAAAAAGTACATTTCTATAATGTACTTAAAGTGCTCTATTTTCGTGCACTAATTTTGTACTTAATAAACTAAAAATTCTTCTTTAGTACTTCTTAAGATAATCTTAAGAACATCTAAGTGCTATTTTGAGACACCATGAAATTTGAACTGAAATGTGCTTTTAATATCCTATCTCTGTATTTAAAAAATATATTTAGATATCACTTGTACATTTGAACACAGTGTACTACAAGTGCTAACTAAATATATTTTTTAAATACAGAGATAGTATATTAAAAGCACATTTTAGTTCAAATTTCATGGTGTCTCAAAATAGCACAGTTGAGTACACTTAGATGTTCTTAAGATTATCTTAATATACTAAAAAATTTTCTTTAGTACTTCTTAAGTACAAAATTAGTGCCGAAAATAGAGCGCTTTAAGTACATTTTAGAAGTATACTTTTTTTTTCACCTGGGGAAGAGGAGAGGAGTGACACCGAATGGATTTACAGAAGAGGAGTGACACTGTATTTACCTGCAGTGTGTTTGTGTTTGTTTCTGGCTTCACCACCATCTGCTTTATTTCAACACACGTCCGTCAGCAGCATCTCCGGAAAAGGGAAAACATGCTTGACTTTCTCTGGCATGGAGTTCAAAGCATCCACGGCAGCTGTTTGTGCGTTTTGTGGGGTTTTGGTCCTTGATCATGTTAAAGATGAGTTTGATTAAATCTGCACACATCTGCTGGGGGAAATGACACATGAAAATGAGACACAGAGGAAGGGTTCTTGTGAGGTGGTGAGTGTAACAGCAATAAAAAAAAGCATTTGTGTAATAGAGACGTGTTGTCAGCCCCCCACCCCAAAACAAGCTGTCAGTCTGACAGAGAAGAGGCCTCACGGCGCTGCTCCCTGACCAGACGTCAGCTCGTGTCTTTATAGAAGAAAAGCAAGTGCCCGCGGGCCTCACGGTGCAGCTCCGCAATCAGGCCCTGCTGTCTGTCAGCAGGAGCTCCAGGGTCTTAAAGCCGCAGCGCTGCTCGTTACAGAGCTGTCAGAGGTAACGAGCCGCTGGGCTCAGTCGCTTCAAGCCTCGTTTCTGCACAATATCTTCAGAGAAACGGGACTGTGCAGACCTTTCCTCCATCAGGTGAGGTAACACAAAAAACAGCCTGTTACTCAATGATTGCCATGCAGCTAATTTACATGGAACCAGCATACTGCAAAGAATACCAAAGAAATGACGTAGTCCATGTGATATGGTATTAAAAACATGGTCACATGCAAATAAACATTTTATCATGGCACTTACTGCGTTTTTGTTCTGTGTTTTCAGACCAGCGTCTGTTTGGATTCAGTGACTGACATCAAGCCTTCCAGTGTCGTGAATTATTGTGCATCATTTAATAAGTGATTCCTCTCTCATATCTTTTCTGATAATCATGTTTTCTTCTTCCGAAGGCCTCGGGACGACATACATTCATTTCCTTTCATCAGACAAATAGAGAAAGAGATTTTCAAATGGTTCGGAGAGACTGCTGGGAATTCTGTTTCCTGAAGGGCAGAAACACCCGATGAATCTCGTGGCTGTTTCATTTCTTCATTTTGCATTAATTCAGTTTCTCCTGCATTTGAAGTGCAAATGTGAGTCTGAACGCAAGAGTCTCTTCAGGTCATAGAGCTGAAAATAGGCCGCAGATCTGCTTCATTAGATTCTTTAAAGGGAAAAGAACGATTCCATTTTATCTGATAAATTTCACAGCAATAGTGTTTTCACCTGGTCAGGAACCGCTTTAACAGCTGAAAGGAACTAATGAAAGTTAGTCTTACAGGTCAGATTCGCGGCACTTCTCACTATTCACTCATTTCGTCTCCTTTAGTTCATTCAGCTGTGTATGAGAATCAACACATGATGTGACGCCCCGTTCACAGTGTAGGTGATTAAACAGATGTAAGAATGAAGAGCGGCTGTAATGTAGTGTACTGTGACCCTGATCCTGCCTTCAGTACCGAGAGCAAGAGAGACTCCAGTCCCACAGCAGCGAGTCCAATAAAAGCATGAATGCTGTCCGGCCGCCGGCCTTTCCTTCTCTACAGACGGACTCTTGCTTGAAGCTGTGCAGATTGACTGTGTGCTTTCAGGAGCGCTTTAATGGTTCGTGAAGAAAGGCATAAAAACGCACCACAGTGTAAGTAGTCATTGTGTTTTGCATCCGCATGGCTGAATCTCCTGAGAAGATGTTAACCACACAAAACCGCTTCGATTCCTCGAGTTGAAAACATCAGTGAAAGCCGTCCGTCAGCTGGTTTGGAGACAGAGACAATCTTGTAGAGAAAACCCTTTCCTCTGTGACTCCATGGGAAATATGAAAATGAAAAGTAGTATCTCAGGGAACCCTGGTGCAAACAATTTATACGGATCATGTGAAGCACCTGAGTGAACATGATTTATATAATGTCCCGCTTTAGTGTCTGTCTCACTTGGGTTGGGAAAACAGAACCGATTCCATTCTTAAAGAAACACTGGAAGCCAATGATTTTCATAACGTTCGGATCATCTGCCTAACGTCCAGCTCTAATCTGCATTATTTCGGCTGTAATGTTGTACTTATCAGTTTTGATGCCAATGAAGTTGTAACACTGGTAACTTTACACAGAAAAGGTTAGTAATTGTTTTTTTTTTCTCATAAAATCTTTCATATTGTTTGCTTTGTGTCTATATTGTTGAAACATTTGTTGAGCATGTTGATCCGGTGAGACTCGCCTCGACCCGGCGTCGATCCGGAGCCCGCGGCGTGTGTTCGGGCCGCGGCGCCTCATAAATCAGGCCTGAAGTGCTGGAAACCTTTTCTGGATCAACGTAAATTGCTTATTGATCTAAAAATCACCAGATATCCTGCTTTCTGCCTCCAGTCTGCATCTGTTCATGCACTGCAGATTTCCCAGTAGAAATCTTGTGTGAACATGTAGATTCGTCTGAACTGCTTGAGACTTCGTTACACACAGATGCCAAAGAAGAAGAGAGGTTCCTTCTACTTACGGTAAATCTATTCTTACTGAAAGACTACAGTATCTACCTCACATGGGCTAAACTCTGAGGGTTTTTTACATTACTGCAGAGAGACTGAAGTTGAACCGCTGGCTGTTTTAGTGAGGGGAAGGGCAAAACGCCGGCCGTCGCATCAGGGTTGATATAAAGTCGGAGACATCCGGCAGACAGCTGAATGAAAACACGGCTGACCTTTAACTCCAACAGCCTTGAACAGAAGCAGCTCAACATTGATTTAATGTGGCAGATTTTACTATGATGAATGGCTCATGTAATCGCGTATATCAACAGTGGGCAGCCGTTTCTAAACCATTCATCTTATACAGTGGCCTGAAGAGGCCGAGACCGATTGTTACAGAACTCGCTTTACTCGACTGTTCGTCATCCATGTTTGAGTTCAAATGAAGGTTATGCTTTAATGACATTTGTTGTCTGTTGTTCTGATGTCTGTTCATCATCTCTCCCTTCATTCTGACCACTTCATTTCAGTCTTTAATGTAAAGAGATGAAATGGATTGGATGGATTTGAGTAAACGGGTCGACAGACTCATGGAGCAGTTCTGCCGATTCAGCCACTTTAAACTAAAGTTTGGAGTCGGAGCTTCATTAGGGAGAATGACGGAGCAGTGCAGGACGAGTCCTTCTCTGACTGCCATGTTTTCAGTATCATTAGCAAACGCGCCTCTCTTCCTCGGCCAATTAGACTCTTAAAACCGTGTGCCAGAGGAAGACAGGTACTGACATCTTCCTCACAAATGCCAGCGCGGTCATTATGAGAAGCACTTTATAATGAAAACATTTTTCTGCTCTTCGCTTTAATTGAAAGATTTTAAGAACGAGGGAACAATGCTGTCGCATTCAGAATCATTTTATCTTTTAAAATGTCAGGAGCTGAATACTGATTCCTGAGGAATACTGAGGAATGACTTCATTTCACAGAATAACCTCTTAAAAATGAAGCTTCTTTATTGGGATTTATGCTTCCATGAAGAACCTTTAACATCCATGGAAACTTTCCGTTCCACAAAAGGTTCTTTATAGTCTTCTTTAGATTATTATTTAGATTAAGAAAAAAATGTTTTGATTATTGAAAGTTATTTTGGGAACCAAAAATGGTTCTTCTATTGCATCACTGCGAAAACCACCTTTTTTAACCTTTATTTTTTAGGAGTGAACATGAGGAAAATATGTTGATCATCAGTGGATTAAACTTCAAACCTGCTTGTGTTACACAGATATTGAATAAACGCTGATCTTCAGCAGGAAAGACTTTTTATATCAGCAGTTCATCCAAAAAGCAGCGGATGTGTATCACATGCTGGAATGACAGTTGCTTGCTGAAATCACCAGCTGCAGTCTGATTGGCTGATGCGGTTCACCGGTCCTTCTGGAAACAAAACCGCATGTACAAGGTGACATTCAACACGCTTAGATGTTAAGCTAAACTAAACTAGTTTGCATATTAGTCTATATGCAAAATTCTGCTTGATTTTCTGAGTTACAGCTGTGTAATAATAAAGACTTGTTACTTTTGGATGATCAGAAATCTATTGACTTTCACTAATGTCTTCTGTATTTTTTCTGTGTGTGTGTGTGTGTGTGTGTGTGTGTGAGAGAGTGTGTGTGTGTGTGTGTGTGAGAGAGTGTGTGTGAGAGAGCGTGTGTGTGAGAGAGTGTGTGAGAGAGCGTGTGTGTGTGTGAGAGAGAGAGTGTGTGTGAGAGAGCGTGTGTGTGTGTGTGTGTGAGAGAGTGTGTGAGAGAGCGTGTGTGTTGACTTATGACATAGGAATTACAAGGAGAGGGTGACTTATGAGGACATTACTCCATGTCCCCATTTTTCAAAAGGCTTATAAATCATACAGAATGAGTTTTTGTGAGAAAGTAAAAATGTGCACAGTTTCCTGTGATGGGTAGGGTTAGGGTTAGGGGTAGTGTAGGGGGAGAGAAAATACAGTTTGTACAGTATAAAAACCATTACTCCTATGGAATGCCCCACAATTCACAAAAACAAACGTGTGTGTGTGTGTGTGTGTGTGTGTGTGTGTGTGTCAGCAGTGATTTTCTAGAAGTTTCTCTCTGTAAGTGAACGTCAGTTATTGACTAATGACACTTCAGAACTTTATCAGTTATGCAATAAAATCCAGTTTATTCATTTAAATTGATTTTTTATTTATTTGTCTCATATGACTGACAGCTCTGAATCTCCATCAGTTATTAACTCAACACACAATAATACAGTAACATACAGTGGCAAACATTATACATGAGTAAAATGCATTGAACTTACAAAAATACATTTTTATGCGCACTGACTTTTTATTCAGCTGACATATTGTCACAAATACAGTAAAGAAGGAATCCATCAGACATCAATATAATCCATAAATAACAGTATTTACTCACAGGAACAGATATTAAACATATTGACGATGATTATTAGTGCATATGTCTCTAATTTTTCATGTCTCTAGTGCAAATATTTATAATCTACTTCACAGTGTTTAACATATTGAACTTTAACTGAATTTATTGCGCACACACACACACACACACACACACATATGTATATATATATATATATATACCACACACAGACATACATAGACAGTACATCCACATACTGTAATAAAGACAGTGAATCTTCTTCACATTCATATGCAGTTATCTTTGAGATTAAGTATGTTTAAGTTCTGGAAGTGCATCATTAATTGCAGTACATGAAGTATATTTTACTGTATTTTGTGTATGTGTGTTTGATTAATCGTAGTAATATTAGCAGTATTCTCCTAAAGTGTGTTTTACAGACTACCGAATAACATGTAAACTTATACGTACTTTAGTTTTTTTGATGAACTTTTTTTACTTATACTATTTTATATGTATGTTTAACATATATATGGTATGTATATACACATGCCAGTATATTCAGTAGTATATGTATGAAATAGACAATCTTTGACATTACTTTTATTTGTTACTCCAGTCAGAGAGATTTAGATTCAGAAAGTAGCGTGAACATTCTTTAGTTTTTTTATATTAATGGAAATATAATCAAATTACTTTTTTAAATGGACTAATTTTACAGTAATAATTTACAGTACTGGTTATTGTTGCTTTGAAAATAGCAATTTTTATAATAGCATAATAAATATAATAAATTAAAATCTAATGTCCAATAATTTAGTTCACAGACAGTAAAAAAAAAAAAAATTTCACCAGCGTTTCCTTCAGTCATACCAAACATTTGTGTCTGGTTAAAGACATGAAGTATTCCAACATATATGTCTAAAACCGAGCTGTGAGGAATATTCACATTACAGTCATCAAGCTGCTGTTGTCTTTTAGAGCTGCTCCACACCACGACTGAATTCTGTTTGCATTCTGTAATTTCCCTGTTTATCACTGTGAAGCTGCTTTGAAACTATCTGTTCTGTAGATATAGCGATCTATAAATGAACTGTGCTGTATAAAGCGCTGTAGAAATGAAGCTGACTCGACTCGGACTGTGTTGTTCTTCCACTGATGTCTCAGACTCTGATGGTGTTATTCTGCTCTGTTGCTGTGATCTGTGTGTTTAGTGCACAGACGCATCATGTCCTGCAGTCCCTCGTCCAGCGCCCTCACAAACAGCCCTGAACAGGTTTCTTTACTCTCTCTGAAACTGGACACACAGAACAGCATGCGATCGGGCTGCGGGTTGTAGCACACGCCGTAACCGTTGGGAACCACTGGACCGTAGCAACAAAACATCTCTTCTGTCGTGGGAACCTGGAAGGACAAACATCATACAGCATACTGCAAACCAGCACTGATAAACGACCTGAAATGCTTGGTTCTGATCGGTCGGTGGTCTTACCTGACTAGTTGACAGGATGAAATGGTTACTGATGTGGTACGTTTCATCAGAGAAAATGTCTGGCGTCTTCATTTTCATCTCCTTGGCCGTTTCACGTAGTCCTAGTAAGTGATTGTCCGTCCCCATCCCTGCGACGGCCTGCAGACGAGTGAAACGGATCGTCAGCTCCAGTGTTGGGCGTAACGCGTTACAAGGAACGAGATCAGATTACTTTTTTCAAGTAACTAGTAAAGTAACATTTTTAAATTAAAATCAAATATCTGAGCTACTTTTTCAAATAAGTAACGCAAGTTACTTTGTTTTCCCATGTATTGACTGACAGCTCTTCTGTCGCCATGTTGAGAGAATCGTGAGTAAGCGCAGAGGCGTCGTGTGTGAGCATGATGGGTATTGTAGTTCTAGACTAAATGTGAGCAGACATTTACTTCTTTACTTCTCCTGCGATCCAGAACGGCAGCACAGCTGATAGGTTTGTTTGAGCTGCGCCCTCTACTGTACAGGTGTGAATCTGCTTTTCCTTATTCATTTCACCGGTGGTGTTAAAGGGCTTTCACATTTGCCAATATTAGAATTTTTTTTTTTGTTATTAAAAAACAAAGATGAGAAAAAGTAATGCAAAAGTATTGTAACACATTACTTTACATAAAAAGCAACAATTACTAGCTTCTTTAGCGAGTAACGCAATATCGTAATGCATTACTTCTAAAAGTAACTTTGCCCAGCACTGGTCAGCACACACATGAAAGAGACGGGACTGACGTCAGACACCTGTACTCCCTCACCAGAGCTGTGATTTGTGTCTGAGCTTCTATAGCTGCTCGCAGTTTCTCCATCTTCTCGGTGTCCTGGAATGAAGTGTGTGAGTTTAATGTCAGATATTCATTGTTTTGTTGTGTTTATGGCAGAAAATAAAGGAGAGAGACGATGTCGTAATGGAAGGAAAAATGTGTAACCTGAATGGATGTTCTGCCATCTGTCATGGCCTTGGCGAACACCAAAGCCTCCGGAGTGGCCGAGCGGATGTTGTCCACGCGTCCCTGCCGGAAGCGACGGAGAGAAGCGCTCTCGTAGGTGGAGACGGGCCTTCTGTGACATCTGCACAAAAAAAACAAGACGACATACAGTCCAGCAAAGAGAGTGTAAAACGGGTGGCAGCGTCTGTACCTGTAGAAGGCCAGCTGTAGAGCCAGCTGTATGTACGCGTCTGGACTCATCTTCTGACGTTTGATCAACTCCTTCCCATGAGCTGTGAATGTGAAAACACTCATGTCGAGATTCCTCACGAGTCTAGAGGGGGAATGAAGAGCATTCAGAGTGTCAATCAAACCAGTGCTGAAGTCACTGCATTATAAAACCTGCTTCAGCCTGCAACCCGATTTTCTCCTGTGAGTTTTCTGCCTCACCTTTGCAGGTGATCTGCGGACGAGGCCAGCGCACTTTGGATCCGAGCGGAACATTTCCACACTAATCTGCGTGGATGAGGAAGTTCAGACGTGCTCTGACTGGAGCTCGGCTTACAGGAGCTGCTCCGTCTGCAGGGACGAGAGGTCGGTTCATTCAAAAAATGAGCTGATCGAGCTCACATTCTGACTGTTTGTGCAGTTGTTGTTGCATCACCTGGCTGAAACATATTTTAAACATTATTATTATAAATAGCTCTGAGAAGAAAGTCAAAAGAGAATCTTCTCAAATTTGCTCAGAGCTTCAAAAAGTAACTTCATCCTTTAGTTAGCAGAAAGAGCTTCAGTTTGTGAAGTGTGTGATCAGCTGGTTCACTGGTGTTGATGACGCACATGTGTTTCAGGACGTGTTCAGTGCACTGCACCAGAACGATCCCCTCGAACGGCGAGTGCTCGCACACGACCCCACACACACCATCGGCACCGACCACGAACTGAAACAAAACACACTTCCATGACATCATCAGTGCTTCCACTGGCGTTCATGCAGCTTTTGAAGACGAAGTGTATTAACAAACAGAACTGCAAAATAAGCCAAAGTTTCAAAAATTCAACCAAACAGACTCGCGTCTTTGATTGAGTCGCAGTGTTTGGCTCTGAACATTAAACTGAAACACCAGAACCTCTGAAACATCACACACAGCATCTTTAGAGTACTTTCATTTATTGTTTTACCTGCAGGGGTTTGTCGTACCAGCGGTTTGCCCCATTTTTATCAGGACCTCCACCGTGCAGCATCAGTGCAGCTCTGTTAGCGTCGCTGGGCTCGAGTCCCGTGGGATCGTCCAGACAGACGACACACATGCAGCGCTCCATCACCTCCACTGACTCTCTGTTCACTGGATCTGTTGTCAGTTATGCAGATGTCATATGTCTGTTATGCACAGGATCATGGGAAACATGATTTCACCTTCTGGTTAACTGTGAAATTTGGCTAAGAGACCTGAGGGTTACTCTGTCTTTCTAGCTATTACCACCGTGTCCATGTGTGTTGCGCTGGACCTTTGAGCAGCTGGTCTCTGGCTGCAGCCCAGTCTGTCCGGCCGTCGGAAGTCAGCAGTCCCACGGCCGGCTGCTTCTGCCCTGCGTTCAGCGTCTGCTCGTAGATCCACTGCAGCTGAGCCTGAACATCAGCCTCGTTCAGTCTGCAGGATCCTTCTGTCAGATTCAGCGTGAAGAACTGAGAACATGAACGAGACGCACGAGTTTAACCTACACTTCTCTGGAGAGGGACTGATGTGTGACACTTACTGAGCTTTGACTGAAATCAGCTCTTACATAAATGCTCCTTATATGCTAATTAAAAAACAGTTAGTATTGTGTTTTATTGGATGTAATATTAGCTAACTAGCACCGTTTTATTGTTTGTTCAGTGATTTTTGTGCTGGTTTAGTGCAGTCGTGGGCTCAGCGGGACGAACACAAACAGCGGCTCCCCGCGGCTCCACAGCTCTGATTGGGTTATTGAGTTTTCAGACCGGACCTCATTAGAGACGCTTCCTGACTCGTTTCCAGGTAAACGACCCTCAAGACCGCAGCGCTCGGTTCGCCCAGCTTGACGTCTGCAGGATGCTGAAGAGTGTCTGTCGATGGACCTGCAGTTAATTTAAGAGCCTCTCCAGCCTCCGTTTCGACCGTGATTAGCTGGATCAGATGAAGGTGACCGCAGATATCCTGTGAGTGTGATTCTGGTAGAATCAGGACCAGATATGGCCTTTTCTCGACTGTAACAAAGCGATCATCTCACCCAACAAACATGACCGATGAATTCAGCAGCACTGCTGGTGTAACCACAAAACCACACACCTGATTTTTACAGGCCACAATGACGTGTCCGCTGTCAGATGAGCCGTCCGCTGTGATGAGCGTGTCCTGTTCCAGTCCGGCCCGTCTGTAAGAGCTGAAGAGACGCTTGTACTGATCCATACAGAGCGGAGCGTCGGCCTTCTGACCGCGAGCAACGTCCGCCGGCAGAGTCTTCCTGTAACACATACAACGCTCATCATGTTCATGCAGACGAAACCCGTCAGTGAATTCAGTGAAGGACGCTGATTTACCCGTCCACCATAGTCTTGTACTGAGAAACACTGAGAATGAGACGAGCAGCAAACCTGGACAAACACAAGAGACAAACGTCAGTTTAACATCTGTTTAAATGACCAGATCACAGAGACAGACGGAGATGGAGACACGTACCCTTCCAACCCTTCAGCCCAAATCACCAGACTCCCTCATTACTGACCTACTGGGTAAGTGTGTGTGTGTGTGTGTGTGTGTGTGTGTGTGTGTTTGTGACATATCAGGACACAAATGTGTATAATGACATAGGTATTACAAGGAGAGGGTGACTTATGAGGACATTACTCCATGTCCCCATTTTTCAAAAGGCTTATAAATCATACAGAATTAGTTTTTTTGAGAAAGTAAAAATGTGCACAGTTTCCTGTGATGGGTAGGGTTAGGGGTAGGGGTAGTGTAGGGGGAGAGAAAATACAGTTTGTACAGTATAAAAACCATCATGCCTATGGAATGCCCCACAATTCACAAAAACAAACATGTCTGTCTCTCTGCTGTCGTGAATCACATCACAGGATCTTGATGTCGACATTCGGCAAAATGAGGTAAATTCAGTCGCTGTTTCTTAAACTCGTGTTTCTTCTCATGTTGAGCACTCACACACACACACACACGCTGAACCACTTGAAACACTAGTTGCCGCTAATATAACGTTGTTAAACATGCTGTATGTCAACTACTGTGAGTTGAGAAGTGATTCTGTATTCTGTACAAACACAGAACAACTGGAGGAGATGCAGCGCTCGACGGCCACGAGGAAACAGATGCTGCATGAATTTCATTAACGTTATGTGTGCGTGAATTAATTTGTGCTCTTTATTTACTCACATGAGAGAGTCTTTAACGTCTCTGAAGGATTGTTTGGGGAAAACCAGCGCAGGACTGGAGTTCACAGGCAGCGCGAGTCTGTTCTTCAGATACATGTCTTCCAGCCAGACGTCGTACACCTGAGACAAACAGAGCAGAACATCACCTCGCACGTCATTTCCTGAACTTTAATTAACCTCAGTTCAGGCCTGAACATTGTCTTTGGAAGAGAAAGAGGGAAAAAAAACACAATAAAATATTATTTTAATAAAGTGCTATTATCTATCAAGTGCTGCTGTCACATTAAAAGCCACGATGTTTCCGGATCAATAGCCACAGATCAGTTACTGGTTATTTTTCAGTTTTAATAGGACTTTAATAATGAATGGGTGGTGCCGCAGTGAGTTATAGATCAGCAGTGTCATTCTCTGATGCTGAATGAAGTCTGAAGCTCTGTAAGACGTGTTTGTATTTGTACCCAGTTCTCAGTCTTTTCTCTCTTCTCTAGCAGCTGTTTTTGCAGTTTTTCCCCAACACCTCCAGGTTTGCCGAAGGTCTCCACTATGGCTTTGGTTTTCCGGAACTGTGTCTTGGACACGAGGTGTTGCACGGATCTCAGGTAGGCGTCCAGCGTGAGCTGCAGGTCTGGAACAGGGACTTTGGGCAGCATCTAAAGAAGAGAAGAAGCGTGAAATCTATTCATCACAATCCAGCAGAAACAGATCTAAAGAGATGGACATTACATGCGATGTTTTCGGCCCAGCGGATCTGCCCTGAGGTGGAACAACATTAATGAGTGAGGAATTGTTAAGCGTCCCTCTGATGTTTTCATCTCTCTCTTTAATAATTTATAGGAATAGCTTTAAGACAAATGGAGAAAAGACTGTAAAAGAATTTCTTGCTGGTCAAAAATACTATTTTGATTAACCAATATAATTCAGAAACAGAATTTCTTAAAATATTATTCAGATTTATTATTTATAGCATTTGAGAGTTTCTTGCTTTAGATTTACCTTCTTTAAAATAGTAGAAAATGTACATTTTGTAATCATTTGTATAATTATTCTGTCAGAAATAGGACAGAAACAGAAAAAAAAAAAACTCTACTGTGATCAATAAACATTAGCTCCTGAGTCTGACAACTATGAAAGTGTTGTTTAGAATCTGAAGGAATCAACGATACTGAAATCCATCTGCATCACGTGTGTCTGTGATTCATGTTTCAGGTCCTTCAACAAAAACCACTGAAGAACAGCTGAAAACAGGTCAGGATGTTATCAAGAGCTCGGCACAGAAGAGGACTTAATTTGTCTTTTTTTGTTAACGACAACAAACAGCAGCAATAATAATGATAACCTGACTCCATATTTGTTCGCTTACATTGCAGTCGCTGCGGGCTTCAGCTGCTTCTCTCTTCAGGACGGGCATCATCAGCTCCTGGATCAACAGATGTCTGATTCCTCCTGTGGAGACTGTCGATCACCCCTAAACAGGGGCATTTAGCCAGAGACATCATTACATTTCAACTATTTTAGGAATAACCAAATGCAACATCCCCATGAAAATGTTCAGATAATGATTAGACAAATTTCTATTACAGATTGCAATTGTTTTAGTGTGATGGATGGACCTGAACGCTTTCATAAATAAAGTTCATCAGAAGTGGGAGTAATTAGAGTGTTTTACTCAGTTTCGTTTCAGTTTAGTGTAATTGATTGAGTAGAAAACTGAGGCGTAGGAGAATTAGACTAAACCAGAGGCTCTTTTCTGAACGATCGGCTGCTGTGATGATAAAACACTGACATCGGGCTAAAACATGCACAACTTCACTGCTTTCTGTGCTTATTAAAAAAAAAAGAAAACCTTAAATCCATAGAATAAGCAATGGCAGCTTAAGTCAGGTGTACACAGAAGTGCAAAAGTACTGGAGGAAAACTATGCCACAAATACATTAATGCAAATACAAATCCTTCCTTTATAAACTTTTCTACAGAAGTTGTACAGAGAGGAATGAACGCGCTCACCTGTCCCATCAGGTTCTGTCCTGTCACGCGTCTGTCGCTCCAGCGGCGCTTCAACTGTCTTTCAGTCGGTCCGTCGCGCGCGGACAGTGTCCGTGTGTCCGTGACTCGTGACTCCGCCCATCCGCGCCCGTCACACACACTGATGCTCCTCCAGGTGTTTCCAGCTGCGGCTCTTTCATCCCTTCCGCCAATTTAGGTTTTATTTGACAAAATATTTTATGCTGTTTGTATAGCAAGATTTTCTGATTTTGTTTATATGCAATTAATAGCACACATACTGATTAATACACAGTTTGTTTTCATCATGTTAGATGATGAACGGTGAATCTATTTGTATTTTTTGTCGTGTGGAAAATATATATGAGGTAAATAGTAGGCTATTTTTTATATATTTTGGCTTTAAATTAGTCTCATATCTGGTCTCACATTAACAGTTCACAATTATATATTTCGTTTCAGTTCGAAATAATGAAACCCACACGAATTCAAAATCCCTCGACCTTCATAATCCTTTTGAAGAATTTTAAGAATCTGAAGATATTAAATAAGTTATTTCATTGTCATATTTATTGATTCAGTCAATAAAAAGGCATATGTACGGAAATATGAGCACTGTTTTTATTTGGGTTTTGTTCAGTTACATCACGCACTTCATCTACTCACATCTACACACTATAGAGACACTGTCGCTCAGAGCCCAGTAGTTTCTATTTAAATTAAAAGGACGAGGTAAGCAGAACACTTCTCTGAGCGACACAGTCATGACTGAGGAATAAATATTGCACATCAGACGCTGAATGTTTGCGATATAATCTCTGGCTCACTAAAATAAACGCGTCGTGTCAGATGCGCCTCTGCAGGGCGGCCAGGGTTAAGTGAACTCGGGTCCAGACGATTCCTCCTCCGAGTACGATTTGGAGCGCTCGAAGAACCCGTTTTCGTCCACGGGAAGCGCGTTAGTCGTCGTGACGCACAAGCCCTTTCGCTTGAGTTTGCGCTCCTCCATCTGAATAGTGTCGTACAGTCCCGTCGGCCCTTCCTCCAGCAGCACGTTTCTCTCCGAGTAGGACGGCTTCAGCTGGCACACGTGGCGGAGCAGCAGCAGGGCCGGCGCGTAAAGCACATTGACCAGCCCCATGCCAAGGTTCAGCTGAACGAAGCCCAGGTTGTGCACGATCTGACCCGCTACGACAGGCCCCATAGCGTAGGCGACACAGTACGAGATGTCTGCGATGGCATAAACGCTTCCATAGACGGACACGTGACGCACGTCCACCAGGAAGGCCAGAGTGGGCAGCAGTGCCGTGTCCACCAGCGCGATGCCGAAGCAGATGCCGCACAGGGGAAACATTAGCTGGCCGAAGGTTTTGCAAGCGGGCACAGTGCAGGAGCTGGCCCCTATTATGACCATACCGAGGGCGCCGTAGAACCACTGCAGGTCCGGGTACTTTGCGGCCAGTCGGACAGTGACATAAACGCCCAACACGTGAGGGAAGAACGCGGGCAGCCAGATGAGACCCATCTCCCACTCCGAGGCGTTCATTGTGCTCTCCATCCAGTTGGCGATGGTGGGTTCGAGGAACGCCAGCGGGATGTTACAGACGGTCAGAGCGCCCGCCACCACGGCGATGTACGGGTCAACCATGAGCCGGTAAATGGGCGTCCCGACCGGCATGTTCTCGCGCGTCCTGTTAGAAAAAGGTTTGATCACAGTCAAGACCAGAACGCTGTCTGCCAGGCACACGGAGGCCAGAACTATGAACGGGACCCGTTTACCTGCGAACTCATACAGGATGCCGCCGAACGGAGGCGCCACGAGACTCCCGAACGAGATGAAGGCGAGCGCGATGCCAAGCGCGCGACTCCTCTCCGCTTCCTCCGTGTATTTATCCGCAATCATCGCGATCCCGGACGTGTCGGCAAACGCCGAGCCGAGACCCTGCAGGCTGCGCGCGAAGAAGAGCGTCCCGTAGTTATCAGCGAAAGCGAATATACACGTCGAAACGAACATGACCAGAAGTCCGATCAGCAGCGGGATGTCATATCCAACGCGGTCAATGAAAGTTCCCGTGAAGGGGTTCACCATGAGTTGCAGAATGGCCTTGGACGCAAATAACACCCCTATCTGCACGTCCAGGTTTTCCCTGGTTGCTCTGCTCAGTGAAGAGTTGGCATGGGTGCGCAACACTTGCTTGTTCTCTAAATCTGTGAGATAATCGGGAATGATCGGGACGATCACCATATAAAGCATGTTGTCCAGCAGAAGGGCGACGCAAACAATCACCAGAATGATCCGTCTCTGCCGCTCGGGGTCTTGCATTGCGCTGCCAAGCTGTTTAGTTCTTTCGCCCATTTCGGACAACTTTAGGGCGGCTGATTGAGCCAACCCGGCAGACCCGGCTGATTCCATGACTGTCAAAATGCCCGTTTCCCTCAAGATATCTGTCCTTCAGAATGTAATTTTATTCCCTTCATGTGCAGCGGCGCTTCTGGCTTTTACGCACGAACTTTCCTGGTGTCCGGCGCGCGCGCTCGGTTCGCTTTGGTTCGGCAGCGTCCGGTCTGTTGGCTGCTTTCACGCCTCTGATGGGTGACGTGCTAGTCTTTTCTATTCACGGGTACAATCCTGAGCTTTCCATTTCTACTGAGCCTTTTTCCCCATTTACACTCCTGTTACGCGCGCATGAGTTTGCGCTCTCTCGTGTGCGCGCAATAACTGTCACCTGTGGTCATTCACATCAGTTTTTCTTTCCATCAGAAATAGTAGATTGCTGTGGGCACAAATTAAGAGGTGTGCCAATATCAGTTTCTTCTCATTTCTTCTGTCTGTTTTCTCTCCAGGGGTCTGCGGCGCGTCCCCTCTGGTCACCAGCCAGCTGCGTCCGTCTGCTCATTCTAAAAACGGACGTCCGCTGACCACATCATCATCACATGACCAAAAAAAAAAAAAAACTAGTTCTCGGACGAGCCCTAACTCACTCCAGATCAGCTCTTAGTCTGTTTTCCAAACACTCTAAAAATGTTGGGTTGAAAATGGACAAACCCAGTGATTGGGTTGTTTTGACCCAGTGGTTGGGTTAAATGTTTGACCGACATGCTGGGTAGTTTTATTTAACTCAACTATTGTTTAAAAATTACTATATGGCTGACTTAAAATGAACCCAAAATAAATAATATTAAGAACAGAAGTTCAACAAGCTCGTGTTTAAATGACTGATAAAAATCCGAAGAATCTATATGCTGGACAAATAATAAATATATGAAACAAGAAACACACATTCTATGAGCACCAGATCAGATCAGGTTATAATGTAGACTATTAAGTGTTTTCTTATTAATTCTTATTATTTCCTTATAATGTAGACTACTAAGTGTAAACGGGGTTTTATGCCTATATTCTCTCCCCCAAACTAACTCTACCCATCACAGAAAACCTCCTGCATTTTTACATTTTTATTAAACCTTTTTGTTGAGAATGTTTTTAAAGCCATTTTATTACGTTGTAATACCAGTGTAATACCCATGTCACAAATTTGTGTCCTCATAACACACACACACACACACACACACACACACACACAATGATAATTATTATAGTTTATTTTTATGCGACTGTATTTCTGTGAGAGTGTGGTTAACTGGTTAACCGCCATTATTAGGACGAATAAATATAGTCATCAACTACTATTTAAATATTTTAATTCACAGAAAAGATTCAGGACAATAAGAAGGTGATATCAACTTTTGGAAAGTACTTGGTGAAATAATAAATCATGAACCGCAGTGTTCTCTGTTATTCAGACACTCTTGTGGTTTCAGCGGATCTTCGCGCGAGGCGTTAAACCGCGGCGCGACACTGACATCTATTGGACGTTTATAATAAACGGTCTGATTGAGCTGTTTCTGTTCCTGCACGAGCCTCGTCTCAAACTACTGACACATCATTACAGATCTATGATAGGCCTGTTCCGACAATAATAAAGATGATAAATAATAAACATTGATAAGCATAACTATTGAGAGTTCTTCGTAACGGTGGTGATTTAACAATAAAACAAATACTCGATCATTATCTATAACTAAATAAAGTTAAGAAGTGATATTTGAGTGAACCTGTCTGACATGAACACAGTTTCTAACAGTCACATGCTGCATGTTGCTTTATGGCGGTTACAAGAAGCTCGAAACTCAAACCAGACGAACAGTGATCAAACTGCATCTGTATCAGCTCAGCGTCATCAGTGGTGCAGTGCCCAGTTCGGCCGCTAGATGGCGGTTTCTATCAGGAAATAACGGGACAGAAGCAATCACGTGTTCAGATGAACGAGCGTCACAGGTGAGTGTCTTCATGTGTCTCAGTTTGCTCAGAATTATATTATCTGCTTTAACTGATTAGCGTTGCTGCAAAATAATCTTAACCAAATCACACTTAAATCTTCTAAAACGTTTTTCTTTACAAAACCGCTCAGGATTACAATTATATTTCACTGGGTTCACATGTATTACAAGTAAACAGGTTTGACTCAAACAACAAACTCAAACTGAAATAGATGCTGAAAAGAAGCGGCCACAGGAGTGATATACTTATTATTTCATTATCTGTCAGTAATGTTACAATTAAATGAATATTCTCCAAAACTTGTATAGATGTAGAACCACAATAAATAAATGTGTTATAGTGACTCATATGGCAAACACTGGAGTAGATTGTTGTTTTGTATGAATGTCTTCTTCTCACGCTGTCTTTTCATCTCAGTATGTTTGGAGCGCAGCAGGAACAAATGATTAAACAAACCGACCTTCGTCCTCAGATACCATGAAACACATCTGCAAGAAATTGTGTTGTAACATTTACCCAAATAAAACTGATTCTTTTACAGACACCACACAAGCAGATGTGGCATTATTATTGCATCTATTATTGCATCTGAACAATCAATCATAAGACACTGACCAGATCATTACTGCAATATTGCAGAGAATCACATCAGTTATTAAGAAATCAAGCAGTTGAGTCTTTATCCATTTTCAAGAAATCTTTTTTCTCAACACTTGACCATTAACACTATTGACACTTTCTACTCTTTTTTTTTTATACACACCACTCACTGTACATATTGGGCGCCCTTTGTTGGTTTAACTGCTTCTATTTCTCACCTCATTTGTAAGTGGCTTTGGATAAAAGCGTCTGCTGAATGATTAAATGTAAATGAAGTCTTGAATCTGTATTGTGATAGGAAGTGTCTGTCAGGTTTGCTTAGAGAAACTGGTCAAATATTCAGGGAAAATCTTCAGCATTGTGATCTAATCTCGAGCTTCATGACCGTGTGAAAGTTTCTTTGGAGTGTTTTCGCTCTTCACGTCTATTTCAAAGGCTGTTTCTGAGAAGAGTCCAGGAGTCAATCCTGCTTATGGGGTCAACGGCACCTTACAGACTGAGATAGAAAGCGTCTGTAACCGCAGTGACGAGGAGCCGTGTGAACTAGTGTCTGTCCACAAATAGTGCTGAAGGTGTTATTTAATCTGTGCCCTGCTTGAGCTTAATCAGAGTTGACAAAATCACTGTTTTGAAAACCTTTAAATATCTTTAGACCAGCTTAAAGAGCAAATTTTCAACAAAAAAAAGACAAAGCATTCACATGAAACTCTATCCCAAAATATCTGCATATGCTTTATCTACTGATCTAAACAGTGTTATAAAGTTCTTCTAATGTTTTTTTTGTTCTTTCAACTCATGTTAAAACACGTAAAACACGTAAATACAAGATGTAAACAACACTGACTTGCTTTAAAAGTAGAATAAAGACAATGAAGGGAAAAAGCTAAATGAATGACTGAACAGACTTTCGTCTTCGACTCTGCACTGGTGTGTTTCTGAGGAACACGGTGGTTTCAGAGACCTGTAGGTCAGCGGGTCTGAGAGTCGCCCCGTGACCGGCTGTATTAATGTCCTGATCCGCTTTGGGCTCCAAACGCACGTCAGAAACCCAAATCTACTGATATGAGAGCAGCTCCTTGTGCAGAGGAATTAGTGAAGATTACAAAAGCCTGGAGAACTCTTAATCCTAAATGTGCATGTTGATTATTAGCCCAGAGTTTAGAGACCTGAGCTGCTGACTGAAAAGATCCTGAAGATCTCTGAACCTGTGGGAATGAATATGCGGTGCATGGACTTGAATAAAAGCATCTGCATAATTTAGCCATCTGGACTCCAAACTAACACACACAGATCAATGAGAGCATTTAGTGAGTCAGCTGACAGGAAACCAGCTAAACTAGTGAAGAAGGAAATGACCCTCTGATGTCAACAAGCTCTTCGGTGATACTAGTTGAGTTTTAATAAGCATCTGAAGAAACTGTGACGACGGTCTTGTGCCTCACGTTTATTCTGTGGATTAACAAAGAAAGGCCCTTTTGTTGTTAGCAGTTCATTCAGTTTTGGTTAGAAAAATCCTCCTTCTTCATAGATTCACACATGAATTCTGGACTCAGATGCTTTAGTCAACAGAGATATTAAGACAACAACAATGAAATCGCTAAACGACTGTGTCCTGAATGAATTCTCATCTCAAACACTTCAGGCTACTGAAATAAGGCTTCACACTGTACGTCAGTCTTCAATTAATAATTCAGGGAAATTCTGGACAAATAAATGTGTTAGGCACTGATTTGACATAAACATCATCATGTGTAAACTCTTGTAGATTCTTCTCAATACGGCATTACATGGAAGGACGAAACAGCTGAAGCTCTTTGACTCTCATTTCTTTTTGTCCGCAGGTTTCTGTCCCGTGAGGAACTGCCAGATTCCTCCGCGGTAGAATTCGTTACCGTACGCGTACAGGACGGCGTGGAAGATCGGAGACGTCTTTGCGAGCACCGGGAGGACCTGGAGGATCCACAGGTATACGACTGAGATTCTGAACTAATGTGAAGTTTTATCAAGCTAATGATCATCAGCATTTGATTATGGTTATCTTACCATCCTGAGCTTGGGTGAAACGAGACTGACGTTCTCGAAGCAGGCGTATGTGCACATCACAACATACGGACCCCAGCAGAACAGCAGCGCCTTCAGTGGTAAACCTGTGTTAAACTACAGGACAGAGAGAAAGAGCTGCTTCACATGCACTCACTGTCATCACGAGAAACTATACCAGCATCCTTTCAACGCAAGACTGAGAGCTTCAAGCTCAGAATGATGAGATGGCAGAGATTAGAGTAGACTGTAAAAACTGTCATTCTTTAAAACTAGAATGAATGTATTTGTATAAAAGCCTTTTCCTAGAAATTGTACTGTACCTTAAAGTGGTGTGTCTTTTTGAAGTATGCATAGATGGCATTGTAGGAGGACTGCAAGATGAGAACAGGGAAGGCCAAATACAGTACAGTGATGGTCAGCATGTAGCTGATGTAATTCCTGAAGATGACAGCAGAGAAGAAAACAGTGAGTTACTCTTGCATGCACATTTACGTCACCACAGATATTCAACTAATCAGTTCCAGGCTGAACAAACTCACAGTATTTGTCAGTATTTTTCTTAATGTTATTAGTAATGTGCTGTAGTTTTCAGGTATGTTGTGTTTCGCTTTGAGCTGCGTGACAGAAGCCTGAGCTAACCGTGGTGAAGCGCGTCAGTCAGGTGTGTGAGACGATACCTGTCTCCGAGAGTGTAGTCGAGTGTGCAGCAGGTTCTCATTGGCTCAAAGTCAAACACTCCCCAGCCAATGGCAGGCAGCGGAAGAGCCGCCCAGAACACAGCCAGAATCCAGATGAGGGCGCTGATAGTTCCAGATGTGCTCCAGAACATCTTCTGCTCTGGAAACAAACTCCACTAACTCATCTACCAATTAAACCCACTAAACCATTAGAAAAACTGAATGCAAGGCTTAAAGAAACGAGGGCACCATTAATACCTGCTGTGTGTGAACACTGAAGGACAATTAGGTAACATTTTTATGGATGGAAGATGTTCTGTTTTCACTCACTAGTACAGTACTGATGATATCTGTCCCAAGCAATGGCACCCAGAAAACTGATGGCGGCGAGAATTGACACCATTCCTTGAAAAGCGTGAATCTGACAGCCTTTGGACCCGAACGGCCAATATCTTTCAGAGGTCAAAGGGTTCAGAAAAAACACAAACACAGCTTTTTGAATATATATATATATATATAGAGAGAGAGAGAGAGAGAGAGAGATTTGACATTTCTAATTTTTGTGTTCTAAAATTTTATATTTAAGAATATCATTGTCCTGAGTCCTGAGAAGGTGGTAGAGAAATATATTTATCATAAATATAATAATTTTTTATTTGTACTTTTTGCAAACTGATTTTCTAACTTTTAGAAGCAAATGAAACTTTGGAAAGTTTCGATTCTGAATTCATGCTGTTGTTTAATTCAGTCTCACCTCAGATAACTGGCGTAAGCAGCCACTAAACCGTTAATATTGAGGCTCAGATCAGCCACTGCCAGGTTAAAGATGAAGAAGTTATTGGGCGTCTGCATCTCTCGCACTCGCAGGAACGCCATGGCCGAGATAAAATTAAGGAAGAAGCCGAGAAGGCCTACAAGAAAATATTCAGATATTCAGACTGTACAGAATTCATAATGCTGTGCACAGCAACACACAGAGCAAAACAATATATTTAATGCTGTTAGAAGAGTTACAAGTCCACACTAATGAAGCACCAATAATCACCATGATCAGATACCATCACTGTACCATAGTACTTAGAAACTAAGTTTATTTACTTAACTTTCTTTTATTTATAGATTCAAAACTATGCACAGGTTTTGTGAACTTTATAAACAAACTATTAATTAGCAGAGGACTATGAGTCTACAGATCAACCAGCCCTCATTAATCGATTGATCAGCCATCATTAATCAAACACAATGGCGATCCTGAAGTGCATCATGCAGTTATCCTTGTCAATACATTCACCGTTGAAGGATTATCCAGCATGGATGAAAGGACTCATTGATTGATTGATTGATCAGCATCACTCACCGCCGACCAGCAGCGCGGAGCCGAAGGCGAACATGTCAAAATCACTGAATCCCTCCGGTAACGTGTATGAAGCCATTTTCAAATGTTTCTCACTGCTGACCGCAGCTTTACAATGCGAGACTTTATATGTGTGTTTCTTTCCTTGTGAAAGCGCGTGTGAGATTTTAAAGCCTCTGAAATCCCCGCAGGAATGTTTTAATGTTTTAATACCGCAGAAATTTGTGAAATAAGAGCTGCAGCGCTCATTCTCCTCAGTCATGCGTCCGAACTGCGCATGAAGAACGAACACAGTCCGGATACAAACACACACACTACTCTAATGCTTTACAAGCCAAACAGTACACGCTTCAACAACCATCAGATGCCCAATACATATACTGTAGTTCCAAAATAAATCACAATGAGTTATATATATACACACACACACACACACACACACACACACAAACTCATTGTGATTTATTTGTAATATTTTAAAAAGGTTTAAAGGAGGCATGAAAACTTTGAGAACCATGTGTTAAATTATAACATCATATAAAATAAGATTTAAAGAGAAAGATTTTAATAAAAAATTCAAATCTTCACAAGTTTTATTTTCACAATAATGAAAAGAAATGTTATGCAGACATTTTAGCCTACTAAATTCAGTTCATATTCTGCAGCTTCATCTTCATCCCTAACCTAACCTAAACCTTTTTGCTTGAGGTCAAGTAAATGTCAGAACCAATCAACAACTGTCTGCATTTTTAAATCCTTTTAAGTGAAGACACACTTTTAAAGACACACGATGGAGCAGTTTGCTGCTGAATTCAGATCAAAGGTTGTGATTAGGAAACTACTTCTTTGTTCTCAGATTTCAGATGTTAATGCCATTGGGAAATAATATACGTACGTTGTACAAAACTTGAAATGAGTTCACTGTAATCTCGCTAAATTCTTTTAGCTGACACTCTCCAAAGAATGCAGAACAAAACACATTTCAGTGCAGCACTTGTACTTTCCCCTGTTGTTTTCCTCTGTTGCTTTGGATAAGAGTTTCTACTAAATGAATGAATTAAAATGTACAATTCTGAGTGAACCTGAGAAATCAGAAACTAGCTCTCTACACTCTGATCTGTTTAATAAGAGTGAGTTTATTCATAGATTAAATATGAAGAATGGTGTGGATTTCCATTATTATTCTACAGGGAAAAAAGCTCCTCATTTCTTTGTCTTGACAGGACTGGATGTCACACTGCAGTGGAACAAATATATTCTATTATATATTTATCATACTATAAATATTTTTGTAGACACTTTGCAAAATATAATATATTCATATAAATATACACATGAATGCATGCGCTTCAGTCTGAGACAGTAAAAATTTGCTCTGTACTGCCACCAGGTGTTTCAAATGACATATACACTATGCTTAAGTTTTTCTTAATTGCTAACAAGCAGTTTTTCACATAAATCAGTATAAGATCTTTTCATTTTACTGACTGTTACAGCATAAAGAGCATACAGCAAAAAAATCCTCAAGCAATAATTACAAAACAAACAAAACATCAACAACATACACTATAAGTTTTGGGATGCCTGCCTTTACGTGCACATGAACTTTAATGACATCCCATTCTTAATCTGTAGGGTTTAATATGGAGTTGTTCCAACCTTTGCAGCTATAACAGCCTCAACTCTTCTGGGAAGGCTTTCCATAAGGTTTAGGAGTGCGTTTATGGGAATTTTTGACCATTCTTCTAGAAGCGCATTTGTGAGGTCAGGCAGTGATGTTGGTGAGAAGGCCTGGCTCGCAGTCTCCGCTCTAATTCATCCCAAAGGTGTTCTGTCGGGTTGAGGTCAGGACTCTGTGCAGGCCAGTCAAGTTCCTCCACACCAAACTCGCTCATCCATGTCTTTATGGACCTTGCTTTGTGCACTGGTGCGCAGTCATGTTGATACAGGAAGGGGCCATCCCCAAACCGTTCCCACAAAGTTGAGAGAATGAAATTGTCCAAAATGTCTTGGTATGCTGAAGCATTAAGAGTTCCTTTCACTGGAACTAAGGGGCCAAGCCCAACCCCTGAAAAACAACCCCACACCATAATCCCCCCTCCACCAAACTTTACACTTGGCACAATGCAGTCAGGCAAATACCATTCTCCTGGGCCCTCATTTATCAACAGTGCGTACGGACAGATTTGTGCGTAATGAGTGCGTAAGAACAGTTTCATGCAAAGTGTGGGATTCACCAACTTGTATTATATGTAGAAATGTGTGTAAATATAAACACACCTCTGAGCATGCTTACGCAGAGAATCTAGTGGTAGAATAGTGACACTACACATAGAAAGCATTTAAGAGTGTCACAGTAAGCAATCCACATATGTCCTGTGTTTCCTTTAATTATAAAACACTCAATTTATAATTTGTCTGGTTTTAAACATGATGCGTAATTGGTGTCAAACCCTATAAAAGACAGCTGTGAAAAATGTTTGTCCCAGTGCAATGGCTTATCTTGTGTTATTGGAAGACCTGGCAGAGAGCGCGTTTTCCAAGATCGTGCTGATCTGCTTGGCTAGAGCACAGAGTGCTCTCTGTCATTATTGCGGTGAGAAAAAAATACAATCACGTGATTTTTTTAAAGGGAAGTGTTGTCACCATATATGGTTAATTGGAGGCATTTCCGAATGTTAATGACCGTGAACGTGAACGAGCAGGGTACTTACGCACATGTGGGATTTATCAACAATGGTTGCTTACTAATGTGTGTAAGAACTGTGTGCGCACATTTGATAAATATGGATTTTCTTGTACTTAGGCACATTCTAAATTTTATTCTAGGACAAAATATAGAACCTTTTCTACGCACTGTTGATAAATGAGAGCCCTGGCAACCGCCAAACCCAGACTCGTCCATCAGATTGCCAGACAGAGGAGCGTGATCTGTCACTCCAGAGAACACGTCTCCACTGCTCTAGAGTCCAGTGGCGGCGTGCTTTACACCACTGCATCCGACGCTTTGCATTGCACTTGGTGATGTAAGGCTTGGACGCAGCTGCTCGGCCATGGAAACCCATTCCATGAAGCTCTCTACGCACTGTTCGTGAGCTCATCTGAAGACCACACAAAGTTTGGAGGTCTGTAGCTATTGACTCTGCAGAAAGTTGGAGACTTCTGCGCCCTGTGCGCCTCAGCGTGCGCTGACCCCACTCTGTGATTTTACGTGGCCTACCACTTCGTGCCACTTATTGCACAGGTGGCAACCTATCACGGTACCACGCTTGAATTCACTGAGCTCCTGAGAGCGACCCATTCCTTCACAAATGTTTGTAGAAGCAGTCTGCACGCCTAGGTGCTTGATTTTATACACCTGTGGCCATGGAAGTGATTGGGACACCTGAATTCAGTGATTTGGAGGGGTGTCCTAATACTTTTGGCAATATAGTGTATAAAGTATAATCCTGCAGTATTGGAGTCCCTGCTGTGTCAGGAGTCTTTCTGTGTGGAGTTGGTCTGTTCTCTCCGTTGGTTTCCTCTGGGTTTATCCCACAATCTAAACACAAACAGGAAAGCTGAATTGGAGAATGTACGTTTGCCTGTAGGTGTGAGTGTGAATATGATTGGGTCATCCCTGTGATGGACCGGCCATCTGTCCAGGGTGTTTTCCTGCCTACGACCCGAGACACTGGGAAAGTCTCCAGCCTCCCCACGACCCTACATAGGACAAGCGCTTTGGAAAATGTACGGAATCGATGGATGGATGGATGTACAGCACTGTGAGTGTTCTAGTCCTCCCTCTCTCTGACACTCTTCTTTCCCCATGTGTCTTCTTTGATCCATGTTTCCAAACAAAATCATTCTGAAGCCATCCTGGTTTATCAAAAAATGACAAAAAAATGGGTCCCACTTTATATTAGGTGGCCTTAACTACTGTGTACTTACATTTAAATTAAACAATTTGATACACTGCACTTATTGTGTAGATACATGTTTTTACATTGTACTTATATATTTTTTAAAAATACCTGCATGTAATTACATCTGTAATTAATTTCTGTAATTACATTTATAATTACACTGTTGACCCCTTACACTTTAACACACCCTTAAACCACAACCTTACCCGTATCCCACCTCAATAGCAGAAAAAGTGTTTTGCAATACATTATGAACACAATAAGTACATTGTAGTTAAATAGAAGTTAAAGACACCTAATATAAAGTGTGACCAAAACCATTTTTCTACTGCTGTAATTGAGAGTAAAATTAGGACGCCTGGGTCGGCTTTCACCTGAAGTTGCAATGAGTTGTGTTTGGAATAGTTATTATTTAATTTCATTGTAAATATTCTGCTAAAATTTTATATTTCAATATAATTCCTGCAGAAATGCTTGAATTTTTTTTTGATGCATTGATTTGAATTCGAAGGTCAAACTAACAACATTGATCTTTTGCATGTATCATGTATTCCCATTTAATAGATCTATTACAAAATATTTTCAATTTAAATAATCTTAGAAAAGCAACATCATAAAAAATACAACATTTTCTCGACACTGTATGGTTTGCTCGAGATGTGTGGTGAAAATAAAGTAAAATAAAGCCGTTCACCAATACGATGCTGTGAATTCACAAACTGCTGTCCAATCCCAGGTCTAAAATTAACCCTCCAATCAAAAGAAGAAGTGTCTGCTCTGTATATATACAAATGGCAACCGCACAGCCTATGGGCTTCCAGGAAGGAATAATCGTGTAAATGAAAATACCCCAAGTCCTTCCTCTAATCTGCTCTATCCCTTTTATCTGGGGATTCAGAGCAGAGCGAGCAGAAAGTGCTTGAGCGACACAGAGATGCTGCATGAATAAGCGCCTCAGAAGCCCGTCCAGCGCCGCAGCACAGAAGATGCCCGGCCGCGTGTTCTGGGGTTTTGCGCTGGCGCTGTGTTGCCTTCCGTCGCTCTGCAGCTCCTGTCCTGCTCAATGCAGCTGCTTCTACCACAAACTGAGCGACGGATCCAAGTCAAGGTAAGATTTCACATGGATCTGTCATTTACTGAACTGAAATGTTACTGTAGAAAGGTTTCAAATGGACCGTTGTCTGCAGAATATTGACACGCCAGTTTGCCCCTGCTCTTTATTTAGTCATTGGATTAATGCGCGTGTGCTTTTTAATCTTCTCTACTTGTTATTCGCAGTGTTTCAGACCTCTGGCATTCATCGCACACAGTGTGATGATGATGATGATGATAATACACAATAAAAGTAAACGCAGAATACTGCACAGCATAGCACCAAATTATAGCAATGTTGACGACTGTAATTGCAAAGTAGAGAATTCTTATTGTGTTTGATCATAATGACGTGACTGACATAAACATATCAACAGAAGGAGCACTTTGTGCTTTGTTTTTATAGGAGCGTCCTGTGTAATGACCCCGACCTCACTGACATCCCAAACAACTTTCCCTCGGACACCTCCAAACTCCGCATTGAGAAAACAGCCATCGGCCGTGTGGCCAGCGAAACCTTTCTTTACCTCAATAACCTGGAGTACCTCTGGATATCGTTCAACTCGCTTTCCTCCCTCAGTGTGGACAGTTTCCGTGGACTTTATGCCTTGGATGAACTACGGATGGATGGGAATGTTCTCACTTCCTTTCCATGGGAATGTTTGACGGACATGCCCAGCCTTCGCCTTCTGGATTTGCACAACAATAAAATCAGCAGCATCCCAGCTGAAGCAACCATTTACATCAGAAACTTGACTTATCTGGATCTGTCCAGCAACAGTCTGGCTACCGTCCCGGCAGAGGTTCTGACTTCATGGTTCTCTCTGAAACCTCCCCAGGATACAGAGAATTCCAAAATGATACTGGGTGAGTTTGTTTCTGCACTTAAACCATTTGAATTCGGTTGTAGAGTCTTAGTCATTAACGAATAGAAAAACATTGACGGAAGTGTCTGTTCTTCACGCAGGTCTTCATGACAACCCCTGGCAGTGCGACTGTCGTCTGTTTGATTTGGTGCAGTTCCAGAAGTTTCCTTCCTCCTCGGTGGCGTTCATCGACACACGTCTGCGCTGTGCCGAACCGGAGAGCCTGTCGGGAGTCCTCTTTTCCGACACAGAACTCCGCAAGTGTCAGATTCCCCGTGTGCACACGGCCGTCGCGAGGGTCCGTAGCTCCATCGGGAACAATGTCCTGCTGCGCTGTGGGACCATCGGAGTGCCCGTCCCGGAGCTGTCCTGGTCCCGGGCCGACGGCAAGCCCATGAACGGAACTGGTACGTGTCATGTATATGTGTACATGTCAGCCTTGGCTTCTCATTTCTGCTAAATGTTTCATTTTCAATTTCATGTCTGCTGTCATTTATGTGTTATAATATTGTAAAGCGACCTTGAGTTCGCAGAAAGGCGCTATATAAAATAAACATTATTATTATTATTATTATTATTAATAAATAAAACCAGCATCTGCTAAACAAATAAATAAATGGAATCTGCTGCTTGTGCAGTAAGAGAGATGCAAATATGCAAACATGCAAGTGAAATTGTTGTATTTGCACAACTAAATGGAAATGCAATGTCAGAACTCAGACTAAAGTGAATGTTTTTTGTTTTTTTCTTATAGTTCAACAGGAAGTCTCTAAAGAGGGCATCATTTGGTCCATTCTCAGCGTTCCTGCTGTTTCATACCGAGATTCAGGAAAATATGTTTGCAGAGCCACTAACTTTGTCGGGAGTGCCGATGCCATCATCTCACTTGTCATTTCTGATACATGGCAAATCGACGAAGCAGTCGCCAAAAGAAGCCACGGAAAGAAGAATGGTGGATTTGGTCGTGCGGCATATCAAGAGAAGCTCGTCGCCAGATACGTGCCGCCCGCCACATCGGCCGCTGTGCCCATTATTGAGCCCCTGAACGGACCAAAAGACACGTCGTCGATCAAGATCGAAAGCTACAGTGTTTCTGACGATGTTTCAAAAGCGAAGGCCACAGCGGCACCTGCAGCCGCCGCAGAAACTGACAGCAGTGTTGGTGAGATTCAGAAAGACGTGTTGAGTAACCTTGAGGCCAATGCTTCTTCTCTGCAGCAGGGCCCGGAGCGCAGAGTGGTTCGATCGGTCAAAGTGATCGGCGACACCGACCACACAGTGTCACTAAACTGGCGAGCGCCCACCGCGACCAACACCACGTCCTTCAGCGTTCTGTATGCTGTCTTTGGTGAGCGAGATATGCGCCGCATTAATGTTGGGCCGGGCAAGAATCGCATCACCATCGAAGGCCTCGTGCCCAAAACCAAATACATAGCGTGTGTGTGTGTGAAAGGCCTCATCCCTAAGAAAGAGCAGTGTGTGATCTTCTCCACAGACGAGGCGGCCAGCGCCAGCGGCACGCAGAAGCTCATTAACGTGGTCGTGATCACGGTCGCCTGCGTCATCGCAGTTCCTCTGACCCTCATCGTCTGCTGCGGGGCGCTGAAGAGGAGGCTGCAGAAACTGCTGGGCCGGAAGTCCAAAGACATTCAAGACTCGTATGTGACGTTTGAGACTCTGTCTCCAGGCACCAAAGCTAAAGGCCTGGAGGGTGAATATCTGAGCAGACTCAACCCAGATGAATCCAACCGCCTGCTGTCGGCCCGCTCCAGCGTGGACTCGGAGGCCACGGCCCGGACCGAAGGACAACCAAACGAGTACTTCTGCTGACAGACCAGCGCAGGGCCGCGTTCGCCCTGATCGAGACTCTGTTTCATGTGCTTGAAAGCATGTTGACCTTTCTCAGCCCCGGAAGGGAACAAACCACCTCAAGTTCAGTGTTCAAAAAGGGAAAATTATCACGCAAGAATGAAATAATGTCTTTATTTTTTATTTTTGTCATGCACTTTTCCAATGAAATGTTTATCATTGATGAATTTATCATGTATATTGAATACTGTGAGATATCTTTATACATCACGTAATACCCATTTGTCTAATAGTTAAGATTTTCTGTTTGGACTGTCAGGAGGGGGTTAGTGATGTACATGCTTAATCATGTACGTGATTTTTTTCTTTTTACTTGTTTTACTTTATACTGTTATATTGTCACCCCAATGTACTGGGGTGAGTGTTTTCCACTTTAACCCTAAAACTTATAATCTGTCCTATCAGGAATATGTTGTCTGTATGTACTAAAATATTTGTGTTTAAGAATATGACTGAATAAAACCATTTTTTTTATATATGGTTCTTGATTTCTGAATTGTTCCTCTTTATAAAGTGATGCAACTGTAAACACATCCAAGCACATTAGCTGTTCTATTCCTAGTTTGTGTGAATGCTCAAAGCAATATTTAGAAAGTTCCGATGAAGTTTGACCTTTAAGGATAATAGGATTTCCTCCACTGAACCAGTGAACTGCCGTCAGTCATCGGAGCTGCCGTGTGTTTTGGAGCATCTGCCTATTTAATGTCAGAGATTCCAAATGTAATTCTGTATTAAAGCTATTTTCATGACAGAGAGAGGGATACAGAGAATTAATATTTCTTAACACTTGTTTTATCTTGTTTTCTTAAAACTGTTTTCAGTAATTCATTACTGTACAGTGACTGAACAAAAGTTTGAAATTTGATTATATTCATTATTTATTGCTGATTATAACCTGTGAAAAAATATAGCATTGTGTCTAAGCATCATTTACTCCCTGATCAACTGCGTCAGGATAGATTAAGTGTAATGAGCTTAAGTGAAGCAGCACCACGGATAAACCGCTCCTCAAGCATCTTCAAAACACTATGGCCGTCTTTCACACGGTGCTGTCTGCACTCTTCTTCTGCCAGTGGCTCGGTTCTGCCGGATCCGTGTGTGTGACCGGATGCTCCTGTACGGACGAGGCCTTCGGAAGGTGAGTCGGTCCTTTAGAACAGATGTTGGCTTAGGCTGGTAGAAACACTCTCTAAATGACCCAGTAACTCAATGTGTAGCTCGATTCAACTTATCTAGGGCAGAGCTTTAAACAGTGTCTTGTATGTGTATTAAAGTTTTCCTGTAAACACAGACCAAAATGTCTCTTTTTTTTTTCCTGCTAAAATGCAGATCTTTGCTCTGTATGGAGCTTCCCTTAGGAAGGATCCCGCAAAACATTCCTGAGAATTCCATCAAAATCCGTATTGAACAGTCACACCTAGCTGAAATCCCTCAAGCGGCATTCGCTGCAGTCAGTGCCTTAACCTTCCTATGGCTGAATTTTAACAATATAACACTGATGAATGTTAGAAGCCTGGAGGGACTGCACAACCTGACAGAATTACGCATGCAGGGCAACAAACTGCGTTCAATACCATGGGCAGCTTTCCGGGACACTCCCAACCTTGACATTTTGGACCTGAAGCACAACCGAATAGACGTGCTCCCAGAATATGCCCTGCGCCACCTGCCCAAACTAACCTATTTCGATTTATCCTTCAATCAGCTTACCATCATTTCCAGAGACGTCTTCCTCAACTGGCCCCGCATCCAAACGCAGAGAGCCGGCATCAAAGAGGAACGGGCTGACGTTGTTCTAGCGTTGCATGAAAATCGATGGCTTTGTGACTGCAGACTCAAAGGCTTTGTTGAATTCATCAACTCTATCAGCCCACCGATGATCCTGATGAACTCGTATATGACGTGTTCAGGGCCTGAATCCAGAGCAGGAAAGTTCTTTCATGAGGTGGAGTTGAAGACATGCTTGAAGCCAGAAACCTCCAGTCCTCAAACTGACGTCACCCTTCCTCTGGGGTCAAAGGTCACCCTGAGGTGCTTGGTGAAGTCCAGACCTGAAGCGGTCGTCCGCTGGAGCTACAGTCTGAAACGCATCAGAGCTTTTACAGGTCAGCACTTTGCCTAATGGCTGTCCATCTGATACCTTTTTCAAGTAGTAGCTTGTTTGATTTACTCTTTTATTTTTGAAGCTAATCATGTTATAGAGATCATCCTGTTAATTCTGACCTCCCTCTCATCTTTTCTGCAGTTTCTCAGACTTGGCTGAGTGACGACACCATCAACTCAGCGCTGATTATTCCGGCTGTTCATGTGGCCGATCGAGGCGTTTACATCTGTGCTGCCAACAATTTCATCGGCAACTCCTCTGTCAGCGTCCAGCTTGATGTCAGTCTAGACCACAACTCCACATTCCCGCCCTCACCTGCATTCCCGCTGGCATCAGTTGATGAAAGTGTGTATATAGACATGCACATAGCTAAGCAGACCATCTATGGCATCACCATCGAGTGGTTTGCACTGACTGAGAAACCTGCAGAAACCTGGTTCACGGTTTATTTCGGTCGTTACGATGCATCTAAGAAAGACGCCATTCATGTGGGTCCAGGAACCAACAGCTACTCTGTCAGTGACCTGCTCCCGCTTACGAAATATGAAGTGTGTGTGACAGCGAGGAACCAGCCACCGCGAGACGGCCAGTGTGTTGTGTTTGTGACGGGCAGCGATGTGAACCCACCGGAGCAGAGAGCAAGACTCGTCCACATTGTCGTCGTTGTTTGTGGCATGGTGCTGGCAGTGCCTGCCGGGATGTGTGTGTGCACGAGCGACACCAGAACACACTGCTGCGAGCGCTGCGCTGACCTGTACAACAGACACAAGCAGCGCAGCGAAAGACAGGAGACGTTTGATGGCCTGCAGGCCGCCAGTGATGAAGGTCTGTGTGGAGACTCTGCTGAGGTGAGGATGAAGAGGAGCTCAGAGCAGAAAACACAGAAACGGAACAGCAGCGCACAGTTATATTAAAAGACCACAGTTTGATATTTTCTTTGTGGACTGAATAGAAGCAAAAATTCACTGAATGCACTTTTGTTTTCTTCCATTTTCAATGGGAGTGTTTCATTGTAAGTGCTGTATTTATTGATTTCACAGTATGTGCATTGTTTTAAATGTTTGTGAAATAAATGTCAAACATTAAAGGTGAAGTGGATTCATTCTGTTTATCGTAAAGTGGATCTTTTTTTTTTTTAACACGTGACAATTAGCTCAAAACACTCTTTAAGATTTACTAGAACTATGGCAATCTGAATGTTTTGTTTGGTCATTAATAAAATGACCAAACAAATTAAAATTAATATTTTTAAATTTTGTTTTAGATAATTAAAATTAATATTTTAATTATCTAAAACAACATGAAAATTATTTCAGCAAGTAGCTTCTGTACTGCTCCAATTTTACTCTTCAACATTACTATTGCTGCCAAACTGAATAGTAGGAAAAAGACAGTCTCTTTTCATTTTTTTCTTTTTTAAATAACACTTTAAAAATGTTTTATTTCTTAATGGATTTATAGCACAGAGTTTACATGATAAACACACTTGACATTTTGATATGCCGTACAAATAGCACATGTATTTTCATCTGCTTTTAAATCACTTCCAAAATATCAGTGAAAAAACTGTCTTTACAAAAGAATAAAAACAATAATAATAATAATAATAACAATAAAAAGGTTTGACAGCAATAACTACAAATGAGAGAGTCTGGTTTCCGATATCCGTACAGTCAGTAGACTTTCACCGAAGATCCTCAAGGCAAAAGTTGTTCAAAGAAGAAATAGTCAGACAGTAGGACACACGTCTACATACAGTACATCTATTGAAAAATGATGGACAGAAAGGGCTGTTTTGGGTATTAATGATTAGACTGTTTAGACTAAATGTATTGAAACCTAAAGATGGCAGTATGGTGCTAATTATGAGATTACAGTGGCAGTTGGCATCACTAGAACTAATGCATAAACTGGTCTAAGAAGCACAGCAGGACTTGAGGTGTACATTACTGAAATAAACAGCACTTAATTAGCCGTTTTCTGTTTACAAACACATATGCATAGACCAGTATTGGCAAGTTTTTTTTTTTATGATTTTCTTTTTCTTGCAAGAAAACAAGCCAGATGATATAATTATGACTGTATGCCATTTTGAAAACCAGAAACACTTTAGATGAACCAGATGGCCACTTTAAAAACACTTTTTCACACACAAAGAAACATTCTTCACAAACAGCTGTTTGTAACATCAAATGTTTGGTCCACACATGTAAAACATGTCCAATGCGTCAGTGTGTCAGTAATAATAACCTTGATTTGCCTCAATAATTTTCTGTTCTATTCTCATTTTCAGCTCAGACACAAGAGCGGAGCTGATGCCACTGCCGTCTTTGTTGTGGCCGGATCTCTCATGGCCATCTGTGCTTTTGCTCGTCCTGCAGCTGGAGCTGCAACTGGGGATTCTGGAGGCCAGAGCGCCGGACACCGTGGGCACAGCCCGCACACGCTCGCTCGGCCTGGAGCCGGCTGGAGGCGCAGGAGGCAGGACAGGAGCGCTGGGTGGAGGAGGCTTGGGTCTGGAGCTGCTGTTGTCACTCATGTCATCATCGTTATCGAGGAATCGTCCAGCGTTAGGGTCGCTGTGTCCAAACGCTGGCCTGAAGGTCCAGTGCCGCTGCTCTTTGGGCCTCCTGCGTATGATGCGACGTGCTGGCGTGATCCTATTGGACTTTGTGTTGCGAAAGAACATAACTGTGGAGATCATAACTGTCACCAAAACCATAACAGTAATGATGCCGACCGCCAGGCCAAGAGCTTTCAGTGGATTGTCCCGGCTCTGCATGAGAAAGGCAGCCATGGGCCCTTTGAGCCGATTCTACAAAAAAGAAAGAAAAAAAGTGTTGTAAATAATGTACACACCATGAAAAAGTACTGTGGCTGTACCATGGTACCATAAATCTAGAGGGGAACCTTCAGAGAGGGCCTAAACTGTTAAATAATAACTGCTAAATAATATTTACAAACTTTTAAATAATAGTTTAAAAAGTTAATTCTTTTTTAATAAAAAAATCATCAGTTCTAATATTATTTTAGGAATTTATAATTTGACAATAAACATCTAAATATACTTGAGGAAATAAACCCTTCAAATCGGTCTATTCAGTTGTGTTGTGTTGTGTAGACGTCCGTTTTCTCCATATTAGGAATTTTCCGCCTAACGCTTTCAGCTCTGTGATTTGTGGTCCACAGGGCCAATCAATGAGAGACAGATTTCAAATGACAGGAAAATTGACCAATCATATCGTTCCTCTAAATGGGTGTGCCTTGTTACCACCAACGTTATGACGCATTTCACCCGCTGCGGGGAACGCGATCGGGGAAAAACCGCTGATAAAATAGCTGGCCTATTCACTATGGAAACCGCCAGCAACATTGATGAGGAGGACATCATTGCGAATTTTTTATCACCACCATTTTCAATTCTAACTTTTAAAGAAAAGCTGGAGTTAATCTGCAAAGGAAGACCAACACCAGAGCTAAATTTTGTGCAGAAAGCCAAGGCTTTTAAAAGCATTTCAACCACAGCAATCAAGAACTAAAGCTCTACTGCCAGAGTTGTTTGCTGTTTGGGTAAGTTATTTAAAATTTAATAGGTTACGTGACTGATTTCATTCTGGCCGCTGCTGCCACTGTTTTAAATATGTTAAGCTTTATTTGAGAAAACAGTCAGTCTGTAAATTTACTAACTTAGCACACATGCACATTTACTGTAATTCTGCATTATAGCTAACCCATTTATCCCAAATCATTAGTTTAACTGTGCCAGTCTAATGATATGTTTATTATCAGCATTGCTTGTTTGTGGTCATGGATCGCTGTTCACTGATGATGCGGAAGTGACTGTCGTGAAGGTACTTTGGTCTGTCATGCGTCGGCTTACATTAAATTTTGTTGGTTTTGTGGCCGGTTGTCACCATATTCCGCTGAAATGCACACACCAGTTGTATGATGAGGCAATTATTTGTTATGAGGATTTGCAATTTATTACTTTTTGTTTAATTTTGGTGATAACTCTCATGCTAACTCTGTTTGCATGTGGCATTTCTTGTTAAAAGTAAAATGCAGTTTTATAGAAAAGGACATAGTTAGCTAGGCTGATTTTAGGCTGAGTTTACTTTTTTCCCAACGAGGGAAGGGGAAAATAAAATTTGCTACTGAATAAAACAATTGTTTATAAACTATACACACTCCATATTCCTATGCCAAGGCATTCACATCATAACCCAAAGTGCTGTACATGGTAGTAATATGGTATTTTCACAAACACAAATGAAAAAATAATCATTCAAAGCTGTTTTAAACGCATACAGTGACCCTCGTCTCACCGCCTCTGTGATGTCGATTTTCACGACGGCTGTGGTGCTGAAGGACGGAGAACCTCGATCACGGGCTTGAACCACCACAGACCACCTGCAGTCCTTCTGTCTGGTGATGTTCTGTACAATCTCCATAGACTTGATGTACGGTTTGAGCTTAATCTCTCCTGTGGATGTGTTGATGTCAAAGATGTTGTCTGGATCGGCTCTCATGATGGAATATTCAATGATGTTATTGGGTTCCTCTGCGTCCTCATCCACAGCCTGAACACAAATCGGAATCAAATCCAAATCATCTCATTCACATTCACACCATTAGTGACAGTCTTGTTCAGCTGAATTGCTCACAGATGCAGAACCTTAAGCAGGTTGTGGGATCATCGGAGTTCATGCCGTCAGGCACAATGAGAGATTTGGCTTTTTATTATTGGCCGATTTTGTTAAAGAACAAAAACTACAAGCCCACAAACCTGTATTTGCACTGGTGCTCCAATAATCATCGTCTTTTCCAGGAAGTTCTGGTTGAACTCTGGTGGATGGTCATTTTGGTCAAGCACAGTGACAAAAACCTCTGCAAGGCTGTATTTCCCCTCAGTGTCTTCAGCTTTTACATAGAAATTATATTTTGACTTTACTTCAGCATCTAAAGAGGCCCAGGGCTGCGTGTAAATGATGCCAGATGTGGGGTGAATGAGAAATCTGAAACAAACAAACAGTCACAAGACTTTATTTAAAACTAAGATGTGGTTAACATCACAAATGATGTTTAACTCATGTGTCTAGCATGGTAAGTGTCCAATGAATACCATCCAGCACGGGACGAGACATGTTTCAGTGTGGTAATGATGGATTAAAATACAGAAGCTCCATTCACTGGTTGCTTTAAAATCAAAATAAACATGCGGGCGTGTGCCTGATATTAAAACCATTATAAGAACTTCATCAAGTATAGATTTCAAGCAGCGGCTTTTTTTCTTGTGAGTGTGAAAATTAACAGTCAGCCAGAAACCTGCTATTTTTCGCACCATTATAATTTGCCTCCTGCACTGGGGAAGAATCAAGGCATAAATTTACAGGTTTTGCATTACCCGTGTGTTCTACCTCCAGCTGTCAAATCGCTCGCTAATTGGGCCCTGACTCACTCGCGGGGTGTGGAGATGCTATTTTTATTTCTCCAATCCCATAACAAGATTAGCCCGCTCCCTCACTGGAGTCTGTCAGTAAGCTGTTTTGTACTTGTCCTTTAGTCCTTTACAGGCCTTATAAACACAAGCGAGGATCCAAACACAGGCGAGAGTGAGGGATCTGTGACACTTTTTGACCTGTCAAAACTAAAGTCACACTAAATCACAGACGCTGGAATTTGGTCCTATTCTGTTTGAGTTAGATTTGCCATCAAATCTATCATTTTAGATATCTTTAGAGGAAAAATCTCAAGCAGCTGTTTGAAGAGTGACGTCTATTATTAATTAAAGCTTAATCTAAACAGATGACTGAACAAAATGTTATGTTGTTAAAGGCAGAACATCTATGTTACTGGAGCTCGATATGGTTCTGCATAAGTGGCAGAATCACTTATTCAAAGTCACAATGTTCAGTATTGACGGAGCAGCTACAGTATTTCTCTGTACTCACAGATCAGCGCCAGAGCCGTAGATGGAGTATTTCACTTCCCCCCAAAGCCCTGAGTCAGGGTCTGTTGCCTGTAAAAACACCAAACACACATCAGTGCTCCAAACGTAAAGCACCAAACCACTCAATGTAAGACCTGCAGCTGAGAAATATTCCCCTGCTGTAAGATTATGAACTGGAGCATTTGTTCTGGAAAGCTCATTTCTCTACAACTATAAGCAAAGGAGCAGACAACTCTGCCTAAATTTAGCACTTAGTGTTCATGTCTTCGTTAAACATCATTTCACAAAGCTGCTCACAGTCACTGAGACGACGTTGGAGCCTCCGGGTGAATTTTCAGGGATCCTGGCAATGTAAAACTCTGAGGAGAACTTTGGAATGTTGTCGTTTGTGTCCAAAAGATTGATCAGAATATCCGCAGTGGCACTGAAGCGCTCCGGAGTGTCGATCTCAACTGCTAACAGCTGAAAAACAGCATACGCACTTCTCAGCATAAAACACCATGAGATGATATACTGCAAACATAAGATCAGGATCAGACCTTGAATGTTAAAAACTGGTATTTTTCATAGTCGATTGCGGTTGAGTTTTCCACAATGATGGTGACTTGGGCTTCATTGAGAACCGTCTGAGGAACCACACGGAGAACTCGGGGTCCCACCAGCAGCAGTCGAAATTTAGCATTCGCTCCCTGGATGAAATGGGAGAGATCATAGAATATAGTACATTAATAGAGAAAAACCACTTATAAATAAACTCCTGTGGATGTTTTAAGTGTTAAAGGATAAAAGTGCATTAGGCTAGAAAAAAAAGTGTGTGTGTGTGTGTGTGTGTGTGTGTGTGTGTGTGTGCACAGATGAAACCTGATGATATATCTTTTCCCAACATAATATGATCAATCACAATATCTTAAATATTAAATAAAATTTGTCTTAAACTTTACAAAATGGCAAAAGTTTATTTTTAGGTTTAAATTAGACTTTCAGTAACAGATTTAAAGTGTGATGAGTGTGTGAATGTAGATTGGTATGCAGGGACGTTATCTAAATAAAAAGCATGTATAAATGGTTGCGACTGCTGGTGAATGTAATGAAACAAGGCAAATGTTTAATGTGTGATCATGTTCAGTGTGTGCACCTGGTCCGAGTCGTTGACGGTGATCTTCAGGCCTCGGAGAATCTCTCCCTCCGGTGGGTGTTCGTACATGGTCAGCTCAAACCGGTTCTGTGGGCCGTTCTCGCCGTAGAATGTGGGCGGGTGGTTGTTCAGGTCCACCACACGAATACTGACTGTGGTGACGGCGTAGTCAATTATCTGGTTGTCAGGTCCAACCTCCGAAGCCTTGATTTAAAATGAAGCAAGTCTTATAATGTCATGCATGACACTACTTATAAATAGACACTCAATCTTTACTGATATTCATATTATAATTATAGCCAACCTTGACTTTTAATTCATATAACTCATTCCTCAGCTGTACAGGAAATGATGTCAAGCTGATACACCCACTGGTGCTGTTGATGCTAAAGAAGCCGTCGCTGCCTTTAGTGAACAGAAGAAGAGACAGATGCTGTACAACAGATTTAATGAAGCTCTTAGTTTAGCACAATCTAACATTATTAAGACTGAACTTGGTAGATAAATTGAACTAGTTGACATGAAGGCAGATGTTTAGCTCTCCAGTTCAGAAATTGAAATGAGCACTGAATCAATAACGCAGCTGACCGTTCAGAATGGAATAATGGATGGGATTGGGGCTGTTCTGGTCCCCGTCCTTGGCAAAAACAGTGAATATCTCTGAACCCTGGACACAAAACAGAGAAAAAGACAGAACACTGTCTTAAAAGCTCATGGATTTTAGAAATACACATACATACATACATATATATGAAATATATATGAAATAGTGTCATACTTACTGGTACAGAGACTTCATAGACAAATCCAAAATACGGAGTACCAACAAACACTGGAGGAGAATCTTGGGTGTCGATGACATTGATGGTTACGATGGCTGTTGAGGTCATAACCTGGGATTTCCCGTGATATTTACCACCTCCATCCTGAAATAGACACACAGCACGAAGTTCAGATACTCACTGATTTAAACGGCCACATGAGAAATGACGTTCTGAGAAAATTCTTCTCATCTTTGGACTTCATTTTACAACATAAATGCACCTGTGAAAGATCAAAGCAAATACCCCAAACTATTACAAAGGACAGAGAGGATTTTGTTGCTCACCTTTGCAACAACAGTGACAAAATGAGTCCTGGAGAGTTCGTAATCCAGAGATTCACCAGGTCTGATGCGCAGAACGCCACTGTGACCGTCGATGGTGAACTTACTGCTGGACTGCAAACGAAATGACAACTGATGAAGATTTCTTTCCTGAAATATATAACACATCTCTCAAAATTACAATCTCTTCTGTTCAAACCTCAACCGTTACAGACCAATCTGTTCCAAAAGATGACATCAAATAAAACTCTCAAATGTTACGAGCTGGTTGTCACGGTATGCGTGTAGATAATCCAACGAGAACGAGATGCGTGACGCAGAATAAACTATTTACAAGAGGCTTTAATGAACATAGAGAGCTATAACAACTACACCATAGCTATTAACGTGGGACACTGAACGAAGAAAACATAAAGCGTAAATAACCAGCGGAACAGGTGCTAAACTAATTAGAAACCATGGTAACAAGCAAGAACGCAGGTGACGGTGTTTATGAAACATGATCATACAGTATACATGATGAAGAAACTGGTTTCTCAGAGCAACAGTGATGCACTTTCTGCACCATTTAAATCAAAGATCTTGATTTTTAAACACGCAGAGGTTCTGAGCGCCGCTGTTAGTGTTCTCATATTGAGAATTGTTGTGATGACTATTGAACTTTCATTTGTGTGAAAACGCATGAACAGTGTTTGTAGTTTTGGTCAATTTGAGATGAGATGGTTTGGGATGAAGGTGATTTAGTAAAATTCATATGAATAAACAGATCAGAGTGAGAACCAGAACACACCGGACTGCAGATCTAATGTATGTTTAAGTGCAGATCTTCGGTGTCTTCACTGCTCACTGTTTCTTTCGCTAACCCATGTTAAATGTACCTGTGGTGTGACTAATGGATTTGTAAAAGTACAAATATTTCTTGTATTCATTCTATTAATTTGAGCTCATAAAAGCTGCATGTAGAATAATTATATCAGAAATGATGAAACGTTTTTTAAAAAAAGTAAAAGAATAATAGACATTCACGTTTCCTCTGAAAAACCTGCACTTAGAGGCCTGATGCTCGGTTCACTTTGGTGTGGGAAATGTTCAGAAACGTCCGACCTCAGATACCTCGTGAATCAGAGCGACATGTGGCCGAGCGCAGAGGTAAGCCAGACTAAGCCCTCAACCTGCCTAAATGTAATTGAAATTTAATCCAGTAGCAGCACATTTTCTGATGGTACTTTGGTGTCACGTCTGTTCGAAAGGCGATGTGTGTGTGTGTGTGTGTGTGTGTGTGTGTCAGTGTCTCTGCAGCATCCCACATGACTGTCCTCTACAGACAGAGTATAAGTGTTAACACTGGTATTAGCACACAAAGCTTATGACATCTTAGAGATTAAAATATCTTCAGTGGTTATTATTTTAAACTCATTCACTTGAGAAAGGGACTAAATCAAATTTTTAAGAGAGCGACCACTGATGCCACAGGAAGTTGTTTGGTCTGACCTGCAGGTAGTAGGTGACACTTCCTCCGGAGCCGAGGTCTCTGTCGACGGCCTGAACCCTGTAGATGCTGCTGCCCGAGGTGGCGTCCTTCAACACAGATCCATTATAAGAGCTTCACCAATAATGCTGACTGTTTATTATGACACATATCCATTCATTTCCAAACTGCTTTTCATTCTTACCTCGGGGACATCCACTATGTATGGTCGATTTAAAAACTCAGGCTTTTCGTCATTAACATCTGTGATAAACACTCGAACATTTTCTACAACCTGGAGAAACGAGGTATAAAGTAAATTTGACCTGACAAATAGCACATTCATAGTCAAAAATGTACACTAAAGCACATTAAGCACAATACACATAATACACAGAGGACTATGGGACTAAATAATAATTAATGAACAACTATAATTGAAATCCAGTGTCAAAGGCTAGTTATACCACTTCTTAAAGGTGAAGTGTGTAATTTTGGCACCACTAGCAGCATTAAACAAAACCCTAACTTAACGATTATTTCCCAAACATTCCTGCAGCCAAACAGATTCCAGTCAGCAGATCACATTAACACTAACACTAACCAGCTCACGTCACTGGTTGAGTCAGAAGTTGCTCACACTAATCAATGTTGTGAAAGCGTCACAGAGTCACAAGGTGTGTTTGACTTCAATTGATCGATTTGCTGCTTCTAGTCAGGGTTAGGAGTCGAAAACGTCACATCAGACGCTTTCTGCTTTGCGTAATGACGCTTACATGGTGTTTGCTTTCTTTATTGCAGATGAACTGGATTACATGCAGTAATTGTTGCATTTTCCAAACTTGTTTCAGACGTTTACATGTAGCAACACTTTTCATTCAATAGATTCTGTACTGCACCTGTTTATAAACTTGACACAACATTAAGATTACATAAAAAAAGTTTTTACTTTCATAAAAATATGGATTTGTGAGCATTAGCAGAACTGAAGGTGTCAGAATAAGCATAAAAGCCCCCCCAAAAAAATACAAAAATAATCGGGTCTCCATTAGGACCCCATGCGATCCCATTGGTTCAAATTGCTTTTAATATGTCCTCTTCTTAGCACCTGTTTACAATTCCTACAAAATCATGTTATGATAAATGCTGTGTCAACTACGTTATAATGACCATTTATGTATTAGTTATTTACTGTATTTATTATATACTGTATATTAGACCATTTACTGTATTAGTTAAGTTAATGTACTAGCATAGCATAAAGATACCCGATTAGCCTGATACTGTAGCTTGGTTTATACACGCATTTGCTCTTACCCTGCATGTATTCACAATCATCTTTAATATAATTGTGTGTTAAATTGTTAAGTGTTAAATGTCCAAATATTTCAGTAATGAATAAAACAAATGAATGATGTTCAATTATTCACTTAATAGGCTATTATAAGTATTATTTATTAATTAACAGGTAATCCAGTGTAAGAAATTACGTGCAATTGGTTTTATTATGCACTAATTTGTTTTCTTACTCATTATATAGTAAACTATATGGGTATTTTAAATTAATATCATTCATATATACTTAGGATAATCATTAACTGACATTTTGGGGAGATCCAATTTCAAGAAAGGAACTGATTTATCATGACACCGGTCGGTCTGTGCAGCGCCACATGAAGTCGAACACGCCTACAGTGTTTCACTCCTTACAAACTACCAATGACTGACTTACAGCGACTGAACATTCGATGACACACCACTAGCTGAACATACAAACAACGACACACTTCTGCTTTAAGAAGTAAGCCTGTAATTAAAACGTATTGTAATCATGTTTTATCACCTTGTTTCTGCCATCTGTGATGGTCACAAATGCAACAATCTCATCCTGAACCTTAACAATCAAAACAAGTTTAATTATTAACACAAATCTCACACTTCAGCTGGTATTTTTTCCTGATTTATGTCCATATAATGTGCCATTTTAATAACATGTACACTCACCTCTCTGTCCAGACTTTCAATGAGAGTCACATTCCCTGATTTGGGCTCAACACTGAAACACTCTCTGGAGCCCTTATCAAAGGTCATGCCATAGGTCACGGTTTCCCCTTCCGGATCGGAGCCGTTCAGCGTGTATACATGAGTCCCTGTGGAAGAACAAGTCAAATATGAACAAATGATCTCAAAGTATGTGTACATACAGTATGTGCTCCTCAACATTGAGATGACCTAAAACCAGAAACCCACTGTGAGCAATTCCCTGTCACTCATATTGCATCAAAGTTAGCTGAATATCTGAGAAATGAATTTCGGCACACAACAAATATGAATTCAGTATGATCAGAGATCTGGCTCATTATATCTCTGTTCTGTGATCAGTTCAATATGACACATTCAGTCTGTGCATACTCCAGGATACAGTATTTGATGTTCTTATGTTTTCTGTTAGTCTGACAGCATGATATCAGTGTGTCATCATAGAAGTGAGGTGCATTTGAGTGCTAACCAACAGATGTGTCTTCAGCGATACTGAAAAGTGCCATGTTTCCATTCCTGCTGCCAGCTCCGTTATCATAGAAATACGGTGCGAAGTCAGATTTCCCTGAAAACACAGATACTTCGAACTCGGCATCAAATAATACGGAAATACACATCAAGCGTTTTGAACATGAAACATCAGGATGATCACACAAAAAAACTGAGACTGTGGTTAGAAATAAAGTGTAGGTTGTGACATCTTTGTTAGATTGACAACAGTATTCAGTGAAATCATTTGGACCAATGCAAGTGAAATTCAGTCTTAGTGAGAATTACATATATTTTAGATAAATGCTCTAAAAATAAAACAATAGTTCTACTGTAAATTGTTGCAAGTTTTAAGTTAAATGTGTTTGTTAAAGGACAAATAACCAAGTAGCACAGCTCTGCTCTCCTGCGAACACTCACATTATACTTAAAGGATTATTGAGACAGTCACAGTTCTGAAGCTGATTACACAAAGACTACGGTCTCGTCTCTAACCAGTAAAACACTCAGTAACTCACCCATAGACATCCACAGTGACATGAGAAGAATTACAGTCTGTTTTTCCCTCATACTCTTCATCCTGCAGAAAAGTGTGAACAGACTGAAGGATCATATGGTGAGAGATGCAGCCGCTGCCCATCTGAAGACGTCTTTAAACACGTCTGAGCGCAGGAGAAGCAGCCTCGGTAATCCTGTGACTCACTGCAGCTCACGACTCAAAGACGGACCTAGAACAACAAACACATATCTAACCATCACCAAGACTCAAAGAAGAAAGGAGCAGGAGTTTAGGAACACAGTGCCACATTTTCATTTTTAAACTTAACATTTAAGTTAAGGTCAGACTCCATAACGCCTGCTTTTTACCTAGAAATATAATTGAGGGTTATGTAGATTTAGACAGGTCGTTCTGTAACTTCAGAACCAAATGAAATGGAAGGACAGAACCTTCAATACAGCCATCATTTTCCTATGAAGTGTACATTTGCATCATCTCCTGATAAAGCACATCTGTCCCTGAGTTATTTTAAGGGGTGAATGTGACGTACATTGGGGTTTTTTGTAGTTCACACGTCACGCATTTCACTGAACGCAGAACAGTCACGAGAATTGCTCAGCTATATATAAAGAGTGTTGCAGGAATCTTGTGCTTCCATCCACTGCAAACAACACAGACGAAATTTAGTTCTTTCTCATTTGCTGAAATGCACGAGTAATTCATGAAAGATATGACCTCAACTCTGGCTAGAACGCACCAACAAGCAGAAACTTGTATCCAGTGATAAAAGTTTAGTAGAATAGTCTGGATTTCTGCATAAATTACTTTTCTGCATAAAACTTGATCTGACTGACTGTTTCAGCGAATCGTAGCGTACAGGTGTTGGATTGACTATTGCTTTTTTTAAACATGACTTATGTTTTTTTTATTTTTTTATTTTTTTTTAAGGGCAGAAACAAACAATTTAATAAAAGCCCCAACATAACATCAATATTTGGAATAAACTATTCTTCTATCTAGTAATATTATTCATTAGCTGTGGCTGCTCACAGTTGTCAAGCTACATAAAAACTCATTGATATGTAATGTGCATATCACAGACTTCAAAAGTGATTTATCCAATCAGAATTTAGAGATGTAACAATCTGTATGTAATGGAGTAGAAGGTAGGAAATTTAGAGACTATATTACCCTGGTGTATGACTACAAATATACTATTATTTTTGCCATAGAAAGTTATGGGGAAAGTAGTAAGAGTAGTATGCGGTTCCAGATCCAGCTTGTGTAATAGCAGTGAGCAGCACAGAGCTGAACGTTGGAGGGTTGTGTCTATAATAGGCATAGTGAGGTTGCTTAGTTTTAATGTATGCATCTGCTGTCCTAATGGGACATATGCTGATAGATGCTCCAGAGAATTAGGCAGGTTTACTTAATAATACAGGTACTGATTTTATCATGAATTATTGAAGCATCTGAGATTACAAAAATATATATTGGAATTTGAGTATTGTTATTTTTTATATGGAAATTATGAACTGTATTTTCTTTATTTTTTACAGATGATGCTTGATCGCCGTTTACTTTTACAATTTTTTCAAATTGCTACACACACTTTTTGAAACTATATCTCAATTTCTCAAAACTTTACACGCAAAACCACACAACATGCACACAATATGCAAAACATCACACAAATCTTTCAAAAGCAAACACTTTGTTCAAAACTTTATTAACTCTTCTAAAAATTTTATTTTTGCATAGTAACTTTACAAACAAACATAAAATGATTAGCCACATACACGCCAAACACAGATGTGAAAAATGTAAAACACTGCTATCTTGTGTCTTTTGATTGTTCAGTGTAGCACTCACACGTACATGCATATGTACAAATACACTGTAAATACAGTATGTATACACAACTGATGAATTTTACACATTATGGAACTGAACTGAATCAATACTGAACTGACTTGAGCTGAATAATGACACTATATTTGTTAGAGCTGCTTTACAGCAGAGTTTGAATTTGTTATACTGTGAAGCTGCTGTAAAACAATCTATGTTGTATAAAGCGCTTTAGAAATACAGTTGACTTTCTGAATTGGCTTGTATGCATTGAAAGCCAAGTCAGAAAGTCAACCTTATATATGTATGCTAACCCTATCCCTAACATACATAAATATATATACAGTACATATATACATACATATATATTCACACTATAAACAGAAATGCTACGGGGTAAAAATAATTTCTTTCTTTCTCAAAACACTGAGTTTTGATTTCTAAGTGAACAAATTATGTATGAGTTTTCACACATGATCGTTGGGGTAAATTAACCACAAGAGCTGTTATTTTTGTGTGATGTGTCTAATGTAGAGAACTGTGTTTAAAGTTTTGCAAAAAGTTTGTTTTACAATAGCAAACTGAGTTTAAAGCATGTAATGTGCTTGTAGTTTTGCAGACTTGGTCTGAAGATTCGGTACATGAGTGAATGTTTCACTGATTGGGCCTCAAGTACCATTTTTAGTGTGTAAGCAATTTGAAAAAACTGTATTGAGAGCATTGGTGGCTTAATGGCTGTTTTAAGAGATTACTTTAATGTAAAAATTGGGCCTTGCGTGATAGAAATGTGGAAATGTGATTGAATTTATTGTGAGATTGTGTGGTTTGTTTTTATATGTTTGTTTTCTCTTTGTTCTGTTTTGTTTTGGACCTACATACAGTAGGGTTCCCATTTTCTTATATATGGTTAACTCTGTGGGGAGCACTTTGTAGTAGTTTATTTTTGTGATCGTTTTACTTTGGAGTTTGTAGTGAAATTTTGTTTGTTTTATTTGTGATTGCGTGTGCACTTCTTTGCAGAGCAACTTTTGATTGTTCAGTGTAGCACTCTAGGATATATGATTGGGGAAACATGTGGTCTGCTAATTACCCTTCGTGCTACTTTTGCATGTGAATATTATCTCATTAACTATTTGTAAAGAAACACTGTGGTTGTTGCCCTCTCAAATTCTCATCTCTTGTGAGATGATGGGGTTACATGTGTTAAAATGTGAAATGATGGCTTCACATGCTTTCGGAGATCATAAATATGAGTTGAAGACTTGAAATGCTGCACATGAACAACCTCTAATCTTAGAGTTACCTTTGTTATAATGTTAATGTTAAGTCTCTTCAGAGTTACCTTTGATCCCCAAGTTGAGATGAACCCTAACCCTTTCAGCACAACGGAGATGAGGGACGGTTTCAGTAATGAAGGTTTGGTCAGTGTTTTTCAAAAATACAGACACTTTGTTTGCTTTTGCATTTTCAATCATACTGAGCAAATAAAACAAAAAAAAAAGTGATATGAAGGCCAAGTATGGTAACCCATACTTGGAATTTGCTCACACATTAGGAGTATAAAGTGTCCTAAGTTATTGGAACTGTGACCTTAATCATCTACTGCCTGTAAACCGTTAGTGTCTTAAGGACAGCTTCTAAACTTTTTCAATAAAGATCTATAAAGCTTATTTGGATTTTACAAAATTCTTTAAAATACAGTATCCTGGAAAAGGGATGTTTCTTTTTTTGCTTAGTTTATTTATGTTTATCTGTATTATGTTACATATTGTGCATTCCACTCTGAAAAATCTTAAAGTGTAATTGCATCTTCAGTGGCGGAAAGCAGGATCTTCGGACAAGCATGAGAAGGCAAAAAGTGTTTCCTTTGAGCTTCAGCACACTCCCTCTGCTGGTCTACAGCTGTCAGGGCAACAGCATGATCACATGATCACACAAATCCACCAGATGCCAAAAGCTTGACAGGCATCTGTTTTTGAGGCTACTCCTTTTTTCTTTTTACTGACAATCACTTCATATTAATGTGGTTTAAGTGTTTTGGCAGTAAATGTGACCTGCAGTCACTATTGAATATTTCCTAATTTTTTAGTTTTTAAGCAAGTTGCACCTGTACCAGCACTGATGTTCCCATTCGCTGGCAATGGCAATGGCCTCCTTTCAGCATTTAATCAGCATCAGAATACAGATGGCGGACACGTGGATTACTCGCTAATCTCGCTGTCATCTGCCGCTGGTCAGAGCACAAATAAAACATGAATGTCTGTCGATGCCCAGATCCTCTTGTAATGGCAGGACACAAACATAACAGACAAGGCTTCACTATCACAGCTGCTGCACGGATCTGCCCGAAAAATAACAGTCCGTCTCAACTTCATAATCTGGATCATAGACCATAATCGATGTGTAAAATGATCAGACACCACTGAATTCAACTCAAAGAAACCAATGAAAGGGCAAATTATCAGAACATGAGATGAATGTTTGAGAGCATGTCTGAATTCAGGTCTGTGCTGACGGGCGATTCAGTGATATTTCTAATGTCTTTAGATATCACTGAGCCAAAGATAAAAGCAGTCCTGCGTAATGTTGGTAAAATAGTGCTTGATGTCTGTTGAAAAGCAATAAACTGTACAATTAAGATGGTAAAATGTAGATGCAAATAAAGTTTATTAAACCACGAGTGTTAAACTGTAAGAACACAAGAATCACAGTGACAAAAACATTCCCTGCGCAATAACTCTGGTCTGCTGTGAGATCATTTGTAAAATAAATAGACAATGTTTGTTGTTATAATTACACCAAATGTGGAACTGAGTAAGAAGATCTGCATTCACCCTCATCTGATAAGAAACTTTGACTCTCTGTCCTTTTACTGTCTGACACATTCAGCTGAAAACAATCCAAACGTTTTTTTCTGCTTTTAAACAAATAAATGCAAAATAAATGAGCAACACTTTATTTAGCAACATCATCTTCTCCAGTCCAGTCTCATGTTTTTGTGTCTCCTTAAAGCTACTTCCTTCTGTTTCCACCGCCATTGGCTAGAATCATCACCAACCGTATGAAGATGTTGAGAGTGTCCATGTAAATGCCCATGCATCTGTCAGAGCACAGAGAAAGAACACGTCACAGTGATGTAGTTTACAGAAGGCAGCATGTGGACAGTCATACTGTGTGACGTCTGTTTACATGTGAAAGAGACGTTTTCTTTCCCTAACCCACAGAAAACACTTACGCATTAATGGGGTCATATTTCTGAATGCCATAAAGAGGGTGTGTCTCGGCACGCTTGATGACTTTCTGTGTGTCATACAGCAGAAACATGCTGAACAGCACCAGACCTCCATAAACAGCCACGGAGTAGAGACCGGCCCCAAATGCTGAGGTGGGCGGCAGGAACATGGAGCCTTCGGAAGGAAGAGGCAAAGAGTTAAAATCCCTGCAAAGTCTCTTAGTAAACAGACCAAACAGACTCAAAATCTGAGGTGGACTGTAAGTGAATCATACCCAGAGAAGAGGCGAACACCACTCCGAACCCCACGGCGAGCGGCCCGCCCATGCTGAGGAACTTCTCACTGGGCGCACACATGGCCACCGTCGACAAACCTCCCACAATGCCTGCTGTGTACCAAGCTGCTCGAATCATCAGTGGTCCACCCAACAGAGTCAATGGAGCAATGACGGCTCCCATCACTCCTGCACACAGGGGAACACGACTTCATGAGCAGCATGTGAATCAAGTGCTGTGGCTGTTCGTCCACACAGGAGTGATAAGTTTCATGTGAGAGCATGTATCTGCCTTCTGAAATGTTCTGCAGTGCTCAACTAAAGGAAAGCAAACCCAGCAGAACATCAACAGACTACAGTGCCCTCTAGGGGTCAGTTAAAGCATCTGATCATCTCTGGCCTCATTAAGTTTCTGACTGAACTGTGACGGCACTTTACCTGCGTGTAACGCCCAGGCCAGGTGTTTCGGCATGGGACTGTTCTCATACGAGATCGACCTCACCAGCATTCCTGCGCCAATCATAGCAGCGAATGTTGCACCAATAGCCTGCGGACCATTAATACGCTTGTCACAGCACTGATCAAGAATCCAGCAAAATTCAGGAAAGGCAATTTTTTTAAATTTTTTAATATCCCTCTCAATATGAATGTTAAACTACAAGCTGGATCAGGTACAGTATATAATTATAGTACACATTATAGTATGTTCTACCAATAAGAATCAGTCATGTAAAATGCATTTAAAGGGCAATGCATAAAAAGCACTAAAACATGCTTGTTAATTCATATGATCTTTTGCGTACCAGCCAGGAGCCCCTCATCATGAGTCCCATGAGCGCCGGCGTTCTGCTGACGGCTACAGCGGACAGGGCCGTCAGACCCACGCTGCCTGCGAAATACATGTATGTGGAGTGGATCCTGTCCTTCACATACTGTGGCCAGATTCTGTAAAAAAACACATCTTCAGTTTTCATCAAGAGCAAAGTGCTTCTGCTCACCCTCTGGCTACAAAAGAAACACGAGTCAGTGATTCAAAGAGAAGTTCATTGTTAATCAGATGATTTTTTCTGCTGCCAAGATCAGTTTTAGCCTTTATGTCATTTAGGAGCCGTTTACACAACACAGATTACAACTAAAAACAGAACAGTTTTTATGCGTTTTGGCTGACTCTTACACTGCTTTCTCTATGGCTCCCATCTCATTGGACATCCCGAAGCCGTAATAACATAAAGCTCCCAATCCGACGGCGGCGCCTCCTGCCAGGATGATCCTGCCCATGTTGTCAACTGTAAAGGAGAGGAATTCTAGCAGGACACTCACAAACATCATCTGTAATGCCATTCTGAGTTGCTCTGGTGTGTTTTTTAAAAGGGGTCAAAATGTAATCTTATTTTTTTATCTTATTTAGAGTTTGAAGGATTCAGGATTGCAGGATTCATTCGCTACATAATGTTCAGGGCTGTGTTTCTCAAAAACATCTTGAGCTCAATTGATAGACTACTGGTGTCGGTAGTTCTGCGATCTACTTAGGCTCAGGACGCTTTTGGGAAACGCAGCCCAGACTGGCATTAACATCCGTCTCAGCTGATCCGATCACAAGCACTTAATAATACAGGTGTGAACAGCGTCGAAAACATTTTGCGATTGGATCACTCAAACCACAGGTGGCGCTGCAGTCAAGGGAAGGAGTGATAAAGAGCCGTCAGGTCAGACACCTTTCACCTCTCGACATAGACCAGAGATCCGAGTGAGCAAAAGCAGTGTGTTACAGCCATCAAATCGCCTGAGGCAGATGTTAATACCAGGGCTGAACATAAATAAAGGTGGAGAAATCTCATGTAGAAGAACATGTTAACAGAATTCACTTTTAATTGCCGTGTCAGTAGCAGGTTCGAACGCTGCATTCTGAAGTTGCTCTTTGGAAATCTTGCTCCGACGGAACCCCAGTCTGGTTTTGGTGGAATAGCCCTGATTGAAAACAACATAAAATTTAAAACAAAACACACATTACTGGCTTACGACTGCTAGACCTGATGGGACGCCTGTGTCTGGTTGGTACCTGCTGCGGTCTCATCAGGGGCGGGCAGGACTTCATGAGGGCTGAGCTGCGGAGGGTTAGAGGAGTCTGACCCAGGACTGACCGCAGCCCGGCAGCAGGGACTGACCGCAGGCATGACAGCCGTGACACCAGCATCACTGTCTGTGTAAAACACGCAGACATTACAGCTAGCACTCATTCCTTATAAACAGCACCTCAGAGATACAGAGTCAATACAGCTGGCATTCTGTATAAACGTCAAGACAGGAGAATAGAAAGATTTTACTCAACTACAAACTCATGTTCAATAGTACGAATGTTAGATTTGCCTAAACATGAGTCCAGCGGCTCGTATGTAAAACAATCCTGTAGTACGACATTTACACCTTAATTATTGTAAAACATTACGTTTAAAAGTAAAACTCACCGCTTGGTTTGTTTTCTAATTTCACCTTTGAGATGCGTCTTCACCACTGACGCAACATACACTAAACACCTTCCTGAACCTTCCTGCGTGACGTCACACGACCGCGACAGCCACGCAATGCACTATGGGTCTTGAAGTTCGGACGTTCGACATTTGTTGAGTTAACTCTTAATCATTTACGTCCCGCTTGTTTATTTCATTTCATTTTTTATTTATTTTTTTTATTTATTTATTTTTATATTCATACACTAGAATAACCAGAGGGAAGAAACAAATAAAGCACTGGTCTGATACCGTTAAGAATGAACATCAATTCAAATAATTTATTAGAAATTATTTACAAATACCCAGTATTTTCACTGCTTTCCTTTTGATTTATGGATCTAAATCTTAGCAAGTAACAAAATGTAATCTATTTTAAAATTGTCTTTCTTTACACCAGTCATTAATATGCAAAACTAAGAGATATTTATGTATATTCCAACATCATTACAAAATAATCTGTAAATTCCATTACACATTTAGTTTTTAATGAATCTTTATGTATTCTATGATAAAGAGACAATTGGACTAAATACAATTTTTCACTTATTAACATGTAATATAATAATGAAACCTGTTGTTTTCTTTAAACAACAGATGTAGTTCATCTTGTTGAAACAATGAGTGAATTATATATTATTTTTACGAGAAAATACCCAGCTGTCATTGTGATTGGACTTTTGAAATGTTTCGGTGAAGCTAATAAAATAAATCAATAAGTGGCGTTTGTCAGATTGTTGCACTTGGAGACTCGCTGACGTCATGGCTCACGTGACGCTCGGCGCTGTTTAGTGTTTCTGCCTCTCTGGCTCTGGAGTCAGACACGCTCGCGCTGGATGTGAATCGCATCTCTGTCTCTGAGAACCCGTTTTGCGTTTAAAACTAAATGCATTTCGATCCGCTTATATATTAGCATATATGTGAGAGTTTTATTTGCATTCCCAATCAATTTCTTACCTTTTCTTTAGGTCATTCCTTTATTTAATAGTTTTAATATGTTACAATGCCGGCCGTGAATAATTACTGCATGATGGATTCGAATGTTTTAAAACGATTGAACATTGAATTTTACACACCGTGATCTGGATTGTACTGTTTTTCCCCCATCAAGTGAACGAGGAAACATAATGGTACAGTATCATCTGCTGATGCTTTATTTTATTCTGTTAGACAGTGTCGTTTAAAATGATCATGAATGACTTTGTATGTGTCTGTTATTGTCTGATATAATGACATGGTTTGGGATTTTCAATGACATTATAACCAAATCGGTGTAACGCTCATCTGTGATTTTGACTGATGCTGTAACATCTGTGGATTTTTTTATTTTATTATTATTTTTTTTTAAATGTGCATCACTAGAACATTATTCCGCAATAATCATATTATTTTATCGTTGTATATCAGTGAATGGACATTGATTTGGCGGAGGGTCCTTCACCAACAATCTGCATTTACTGGAGATTTGGTGAAATGAGTCTGAAGCGGATCATGTTTTTATCACAGATCCTTAAATGATTATTTTCTGGTGCTGATCAAATGCCTGTCTGTGCGATTCTGCTGCTGTTTGCTGTCAGTCTCAGTCTGTCTATGTGGAATGTGACACTAATGTGAGATGATCAGAGAAATGCACCAGAGATTTGAGATGATTTTACTTCATGTCAGTCAATGATCATTTATGGTTTTATGGTGCAGCTTACAAATAGTTTGTACTTTTAATAGATGGCTAGAGATCAAAAGAGTAGAAGAGACAGTGTGAGAAAATGAGCACACACTCAGATAAATACATACACTGATTTTTTTAAATCAGAGTTTTGGTGGTGATGTAAAAAGTTTCCGGAGTCTCGTTTGTGGCTCACGTTAATAATGCAAGACAGAACTTGCTTCCTAACCACCATCTGCTGGATGGACACCTTCTCTTCCAGCCTCTTATCTCACTGTGTAATTATCTCCAACAAGCCGACTTTTACAGCGTCACATATATCACAGGTTATGACTGAATGCCTGTTATCTAATGTTCAAATTCTTAAAGGTGAGACTGAGTCTGCAATATTTGAATGGGTTTGAAAGTTTTGTCATCTATCAACCCTGACTCATTAGTTAAGGACATACTTACTACACATAATTAAAATACTATTTTACTTTTATTGTTGCTGTTTGTATTTATGTATTGTTGTGCTAATGTCAGTCCTAAAATACAGTGATTGTCCGGGATCTTTAGAGGAATTTAATCTACTGTTAATAGCTGAAGTTCCCCTATAGTCAATAAATTTATCCCTTAAAACTCATTTTTGAACACCAAAACGACATATTTAAACATTTTTTTCCTATTAAAAGAAAAACTTCATTCCTTAAAATAGCTTGAATGTAATTCTTCTCCCTTGCTTCATTTAGTACACGCGGATCCATGAATATGCAAATTAGTCTCCGCCTCCGCTCAGAATACCCAATCCACTCGTTCATCTTTACTGTAGTAAACGCTGCACAATGGCAAGTGGAAATACTGGTTTAATTCAGCCATATATGTTTGAACCAGAAACTGATTCAGAAGAAGTGTAAGAGTGAATTATACAGGCTCGTCTACAAGTCGATGTATCAGAATGGTAATGCGTTTTATCGCTCTCTACAACCTCGGACACATAATGGTAATTAATATTATTAAGCTTTGGCTTGACTACGTTATTGTAACACGGATAGTTGTTCAGGGAAGAAGGAGGCAGGAACCGGCTAACGTTTCACAACTTTAATTATAAAATAAACACAAAACGAAAGTAAAGGCGGCAACCCCTCATGGACGACTGCCGCACACGCATAAACAAAACATAACATAAGGTCCAGGCCTGTTCCTCTCTCATCCTTCACTGTCGTCGCTCCTCCTTTTATGCTCCTGAAGCTCCTCCGTGAGAAACTCTGTGGCTCATGAACCTCGCCTCGTTCTCACGGCCCTCGTCCTGCTTGCCACAGTTATCAAACAGCTAATAATGTGTTGCTAATATTACACAAACCATATTCTTAGATCAGGGGTCTCCAGCCTTTTTTCATTTGAGAGCTACTTTTTAAAAATGAAAGTGGCTGAGAGCTACTTATGTTATACAATACTTATATCTCTTAAATAATGCATCATAACTCTCATATTAACAGCTATACAAACTGTTACAGCTGAAAGAGTTTTTGTAGGCCTATAAGTCACCATTTAATGTCAAGTCAAGTCAAGTCACCTTTATTTATATAGCGCTTTTAACAATGCAGATTGTGTCAAAGCAGCAAAGAACAGAATTAAAGAATACAGTTCTTTGTGGAAAATAATACTTAGCATATTATATTGTAAAAACACCTACCTATAGTTGATTTTGTAGTGCATCATAACTAGAGATGAAAGGGTATGAACATTTTATTTCATGATTATAGTGACCAAAATGATCATGATTAACATGGTATCATTGAAATCTTTTTTTAAAAATGCTATTAGAGCGTAAGAAGCAACATTCATGGGACAGTTCATGTCAGATTTTGTTGCAGATTTGAAATATGTTGTTTAATTGTGTGTTTGGCGAACAGTTTTTGAGATTTTAGGATTCAAATAGATAGGACTTGATCTTGGATGCCTGAAACAGCTGCCCGGAGGCCTTGCAAATATGGCCGCCGAGTGAACAAACTTTCCGTGAAAGGGACTTTGCCACAATCCACATATATTTTTGTCCAGGATGTGCAATACCAACCAACAGTTAACTAACAGTTAGTTTCTAATATAATCCAAGAATACAACCCAGATATTCTAAATTAAAAGGCTCTGAAAATGTGGTGGCTGATGCTTTATCTAGAGTCTTTAGTCCTTTGGGTTAAAGTTACTTATTTACAACTGAGTGGATTTGTACATATAAGCATGGGGGAGTTACGTCTCAGTGCGTAATCTTGTACGTTTTGTGTATGCATGTTTGCGTGATGTTAATCAGTGCTCCTAAGTCTCTCCCTCTTCTGATTCACTCTCATGGCCATGTGCTCCCATACAAAAGCCGGACAGTTCTGGAGTTTTCTCCCGCCGTCTCTTTTGCCGACAGTCCCTTTCTCCTGTTTCAGATTTACTCTCTCTGAACCTTTAAGTGTTGAGTTAATGTGTCTGGGATGATATATTGTGATCTCTGCTGCCAAACATTTTTTGTTTCACCAGTATAATTGCAAATTTACTCAATATATGCGTAGAGACATGAAATGTAAAGACTTTTTGATAATTCTTATGTCAACGCAACCACCTGCATGGAGCAACAAAGAACCAATAATATCCTATATAACTAACAAACTAATATCCTCCTATATAACCTATAGTCAATGTCTGGAGAGACATAATTACCTACAGTAACTACTGATAAGCAAAACACACACTACATGGACTGTCCAGAACTACAACAAGACTGTGTCTCATCAGGTTTAGATGAATTAATGTTTAAGCTCATGTTATAAAATTGGGAAATACTCATATCAGTGTGAGAATAACTCTCGGTGAGCGTGGTGTTACTGTGTTTGTCATAAGTCACGTGTTGTGTGTTTTATTTCAGAGCCAAATCAGAGGAAAAAGATGAAGGAATGATCTGAGAGTGAAGCACCGGCTGAACACAATCACACACAAGAATGCGCATTAAATATACCATATCTGTCATCTTTATTGTGGCTCTGGTCATCATAGAAAAGGAAAACAATATTATTTCAAAGTATGTACTTCTCTCACTCTCCTTTTCTATTTATTTTTTTGTATAAGTAAATAACAGCCAGAGAACACTTTAAAATCAAAAATTGTCTTATTAATTTTTCAATTTCTATTAATGGAGAAATTGCTTCTTTGAGAAATATTTACTCACTTTCATGTGGTTCCAAAACTGTTTGACCTTCTTTCACCTGTGGAATACAAAAGAAGATATTTTGAAGGCCACTGGAAACCAAACAAAATTGGTTTTATTTTATAGACCAGGGGTCTCCAAACTCGGTCCTGGAGGGCAATTGTCCTGCAGAGTTTAGCTCCAACTTGCCTCAACATACCTGCCTGGAAGTTTCTAGTATGCCTAGTTTGACCATGATAAGCTGGTTCAGGTGTGTTTAATTGGAGTGGAGCTAAACTCTGCAGGACAGTGGCCCTCCAGGACCGAGTTTGGAGACCCCTGGTATAGACAAAAAAACCCTTTCAGAATATTTGTATCTCTCAGCTAGGACATGGGGGAGAGTAAATGATGACAGAATGATCATTTTTGGGTGAACCGACCTTTTAGCACTAATAGCAACTAACTATTCTTGTGTCTTCTTCAGGGTGTCTGATAAGCTGACCCCGCTGACCCCGCTGGCCCTGCTCAGCCCGTCTCTCCTGTCTGCTCCGCAACACAATGACTCGGCTGATGTCTCGTCCGACCAACACATGAATCATCATCTGGTGAATTCGACATGGTCCATCCAGGAGAGCGTCTTGCCTGTGTCTTCAGCGGGAGGACGAAAACACATCCTTCTGCTGGCTACGACTCGCACAGGCTCCTCTTTCGTTGGTGAATTTTTTAACCAGCAGGGATCAAATATGTTTTACCTCTTCGAGCCGCTGTGGCACGTAGAGCGCATGTTATCGGTCGAGACCGGCGGGACGAACGCCACAGTTGCTGGACCGGCGTATCGAGATGTTCTGCATCAGCTGTTCCTCTGTAACTTTTCCCTGCTGGAGAGCTTCATCGAGCCACCACCGGAGGATCATGTGACCGCTGCGCTCTTCCGCCGTGAATCTAGTCAGTCGCTGTGTGAAGAATCTGTCTGCACGCCGTTTGTTAGAAAAGTGTTTGAGCGTTACCATTGCCGTGAGCGGCGCTGCGGGCCACTCAACCTGACACTGGCCTCTCAGTCCTGTATGCAGAAGGAGCATCACGCGATTAAGTCCGTCCGTGTGCGGCAGCTAGAGACGCTACGGCCGCTGGCCGAGGATCCCAGACTCGACATGAAGTTCATCCAGCTGGTCAGGGACCCTCGCGCCGTTCTCGCCTCACGAATGGTTGCCTTCTCCAGCAAGTACAAGATCTGGAAGAGGTGGGCCGTGGACGAAGACCTTCAAGTGGACGAGGATGAAGTGAGAAAACTCAAAGGAAACTGCGACAACATCCGCATGTCTGCTGAGATCGGACTCAAGCAGCCACCATGGCTTCGCGGACGCTACATGCTAGTGCGCTATGAGGACATCGCACGATTCCCCATGGCCAAAGCTGCAGAGATGTACGGCTTTATAGGCATTCCCTTCACTGCAACGGTGGAAGAGTGGATCCTAAAAAATACTCAGGCATCTAAGGAGGTCAGTGGAGTTTATTCCACCCAGAAAAACTCTTCTGAACAGGTGGAGAAATGGAGGTTCAGCATTCCCTTCAAGCTGGTTCAGTTGGTGCAGAAAGTATGCGGCCCCACCATGACTCTGTTCGGCTACAAGTTTGCTGAAAACAAAGAAATGTTGATCGATAAATCAGTAAGCCTGATCGAAGAGAGAACATTCTTATGATACGACACATACTGCATGAAGATGACTGCTGAGATTTAGGAAGTTGTTTGTGACATGATTGAAATGTTGTGTGAAAAATGAATGACAACTTCTTAAGCAGTACTGAACAATGAAATATTTCTTCTTCTTTTTTTGTTGATGGCTAGTAAGTCAAAAGTGATGTGCCCATGTTCATTTTGGGTAAAAATGCATAGTTTATTTGACAAGTAGAAAAGATAATTGAGTTGAAGGACACAGCAGGTGTTTGAGGTCTTTTCTACTGTATATACTGTATGTGTGTTTGTTTTGGGGGAAATGTGCTAACAGATGTTTCTGAGCTGCTTCTGTGTGTTCAGATATTCTTTCCTCTTACCTGCTGCTGAGATATCAATTTTTCAATTTCAATTTCAATTCATCTATAAAGCACAATTTAACACAACTATCGTTGACCAATGTGCTGTACAAAGTAAAAAACATAAAATAAAACAACAACAAAGTCACAAATAAAAACTACAAGACATCAACAGTCATATATTATAAGACAGATCAAATAAAAAATATTTTAACCTAGATTTAAAAATGGACAGAGTAGGAGCAGTTCTAATTTCCGTGGGCAGACTGTTCCAGAGTTTTGGAGCAGCTATAGAAAATGCTCAATTTCCCCTAGTCTTCCTCTAGTCTAGCCTAGATCTAGGAGCCACTAAGAGCTTCAAATTAGCAGACCTAAGAGCTCTTGCAGGTTGATGGACTGTCAGTAGATCAGAAAGGTAAGACGGTGCTAACCCATTTAACGACTTAAAAACTAATAAAAAGAACTTAAAAATTATCAAAGACACAAGGATTTAAATGCACTCATGCAGTATTTCACCCCCTCTTTTTCATAGGTTTGTCTTATTTGACAAGGGATCTTTGTTAGAAAAAAGTTAAAATTAGTAATTTCTGAATTATATTCAAACTCTGTTAGGTAAATTTGTTTAGAAGAACATGTAGTCTCTTGTAATATAACTTTAAAATGTCCTTTAAGGGGTATGGTAAGGGGTTAGCTTACCCTAAATTCTTTGTTTTCTGTGTTGTAAAGATTTTATCAAGCAAATAATAAACAGTTGCTTTAGTTACTATACTTTGAGTGATAGCTGAAAGCCTAAACATAATTTATGCCAAGGCACATGTGAACAAAGATCTCTTTCAGTGCTGTTGCAAAAGAATCCATGAATCTAAAAATGCAGGAACTGTTTTCTACACAGAGTTTTTAAGTTGCATCTAAATCTGCAAGTACTAATTAGTGTCTACAGTCCAGGAATACACATAAACCTCAGTGATGGCCCTGAAACACTCAGTAGTATGGCACTGCTCTAACCAAACTCTCTTTTTCATTGTATCTGCTCTAGGTCTCTCATACTCCTGGGTCTCATTCAGTCATGTGCTATCACTTAGGATTGTCCTGCCTTCGAGGAGGAAGAACCTGCTTACTGTAGCAGCAGCTAATCAGCTGTTGCGTTTATTACTGTGCCGTCTGCTATTTAGAGCGCCAGTGAAACTCTAACATGCTCATTAACGCAGAACCCCTCCTGTATGTGGTACAGACGATTTACTCAAACTGACCTCACCCTCCCACCCACACACAGTAAGACAGCTTTCAGAAGAATGGCCCCATGCCTCCATTCACTGAAGTGTGTGGAGATGCAAGCTTAGGTACAGCATACACAATCTCAAACTTTTGCTTTTGATCTATAGCTTATGTGACAAAATATGAGTGCATCTTGCATCAAAGAATTTATAGCTCAAGGACATTTTAAGCTTCATGAGGTCTAAAGGAACTGTGTGGTTTGTGTGGGCTGTGTGCAGAGGGTGGAGCATGTGTATATGGTCAAAGCAAATATAGAAGAGCCCAACCGCTCTCCACAGTCTCAGAGGCCCCTTTTTTCCTTGCAAGTAAAATGAGGCCATTAAGCTCCACCCTGCAGATAGACCACCACATCAGATAAGAAGAGCGCAGTAATATAAACTCCTTTGAGAATGAATCAGTGCACCAAAAAAAAAAAAAAAAAAAATCTAAATTAATATGGTTTTATTCTTGTCCAAAATATTATTTAACATTACTGAATCAACTTGTTTAAATTAGGTTACATCAACAAAACTAATGTTTACGGTTTAAATCAGGTAGAAATAGTTAACTAATGCATGGTAATACTTTTTGCGTTGAGAGTACTGTGTCGTTCAGGCAAATTGTATTTTTCCAAATGCTGCCTGTATCCATTTATATGTAACTAAAAAAGAAAAGAAAAAAAGAATCATTTTGAAGTGATGATTGTGATGAAGTGACCATTTTATCTGTGCCCCTTGTTTTAATTACCATTGATACTTTTACATTTATTCATTAACAAATGCTTTTATCCAAAACATATGCATTGTGCCGCGTCACCCCCTGGGTGGTTTCTACCGCGACCACGTAACACTATCTTGGTCATGAGCCACTTCCTCTATTCATATTACTCAACTCCTGTAAAAGGTTTACCTTTATAGATTCAGGAGGAGTCAGGTAGGCGTATAATATTTTCTTCTTAGATTATATTATCTCAGGGTCTACTCTGATCACTGCCGTACCTCCTAGGCCTACGGTCCAGGTATCAACCAAGCCTACCTGGGTGGGGTGGGTTAGCCTTCCGTTCAGTGCACCACAGCTGGCTCTTCGCCCTCAGAGGACAGCTATGCCTGCTAATGCACTCCCACGGCCCACTCTGTTGCGACTGGTTGGCAACCTTGACTGACTTTGTAAAGTCTGTCGGGATATCTTTATAAAAATCTATCTTTTTTCAGACAGTCACTTCTGATACCCCAAATGGAGTCTCACTCTACAACAATAAACAGACTGAGACAATACTATCAGAGTTTGAGGGCAGTCCTCATTCTCATTTTATTATTTCTTGCAAAGGCAAAAGCTAAATGCACCACTCTATGCCAGCTAAGCTGGAAGTTCCATGGGCCAGATAAATGATTACATTTTAAAGCTTACCCTCCTCTCTATTCAGTATATGTTCTCTCTAAGAAAATCAGGTGTCTTCTTTGATCTTCTGAGGCCTGTGGTCTGGCGCCGGCTTCCGCTTGCTGCTTGCTTGTATGCTCTTACTTTCTTCAGCAAAACTACACAACTACTCCGAGAGCTAAAAAGGCCCCTGTATTTATATTCTCTTTTGACGCACTTTATCTCTTCATTTACGCACATGTGCTCTCTACTTGCATTAACATATTACCTGCATGCGTCAATTGCTATGTTACTTGTCTATCACCTTTTTTTACTTGCGTCAGTGGCTTAAACAATACACACATTTTTTTATTATACATTTTTATTAGATTTCTACCTTGCTAGACATTTATTTCCTGTCTTCATTTCTGTCAGTTACACACAACAATGCTTCTATCCCCCAGAACCCATGTTCACCTACACACAAAATGCAACATTTGTCATCTCTACGGGATGTGGTATACACTCTCGAGCCCACAGCATATATTTTTGTATGTCACATTATGAAAACTTCATAGACCCCAGAGATTTTCCAAGTTCAGCAATTTTCTGCTTTTTATTATATCTTTTAAAATCTTTATCAAATTGTTTGGAAGAGAACACTCCATTTCTCTTGACAGCATGAAGAAGATCACAAGCAATTTGTTAGAAAAGTCACAATAATAATTGTTCCCAATGTTGAGTTAAAAGTAAAATCAAGATACAAAACAAAGCTAGAGATGTGAAATGCAGAAACCTTAGTTTAACGACTTTGTTTGCCCATATAATCTTTAAGATGTTAGGTTAAACTTATTTGGCTTGCTGTCCCCTGATGAGGGGCTCGATGAAGCAGCTTCAGCTCGGGCTCTGTTATATGCCCACAGTGAATAAATATAGGATATGATTACATAGGGCAAGGTACCTGAGATGAAGGTGGAGATTGGGGAGGTGGAGGGATGCTGGAACTGCTGAGGCTTATGAGAGGTAAGCAGCTGCTATACTCTGGCTGTCTACTGAAAGATTAGATGGGCTCGCTCCTCCCTAACTTATGTTCAGGAACTTAATTTATGGTTGATGGGAATGTTAACAAAAATGTGAAGAAAAGGCAGCTGTTATTACGGCACAGACTCTGAGTACTTGCAACCTTGTGAGACCTGAATCCATAACTGACTCATTTACAACTAAGGGGAATAATTCCTGAAAGACAGTAATTTTACATATCCAATTCTGGAACATATCCAATCCAGATCCAGTCATGTTGTAATGATTCACAAAGAACAACTGTGATAGCTACAGACGAGTTTTACTCATTCCATTCCCACATTTGTCCTCAGCTGTACAGTAAGTGATCTCAAACCTCATGACCGCGTCTGAGAATGAGGGAACCGGAGAGAGAAAATAGCCACATGTACCTGAGCTTGACTGAGTATATAAACAATACTGATTCACCTACTTTTACAAGAGTTTTCTTCAGACTAAAACAGTCCTTTCATAAAGTTTTAACCAAAAGAATTAAAAACTCAAAAGCAGCCAAAAGCGATGACATGAATCAGACTGTATGAAAACCACAAATGTTTTTTTTAATGTATCAACATCATTTTGTTCTGCTTATAATTGCAGTTCTTCTTCAATTCTCTCAGACATCTCAAGGAATTTTTATATCTGTCTCCTTTTCACTTTAGGTGGCTTTGCTGTTTTTTCCTCTGTTATACATTCACAGTGACTCTCTGTTTGTCTTTTTGCTCAGAATAGATTTTGCTGCAAACACTTCACATTCCTTTGTGTGTGTGGCAAATGCCATGCCACTGCTTGGTGTGTTAGTGGCTACTTCATGCCCAAAGTTAGTGAACAGACAGATATTTTATCTCACTGTTTGTCTATTGCAAATGGAAGCCATGAGATTTTTTAAAACACAGGAAAAACACAACCTCTCCCTGAAATGCATTTAATCTGCAGTCTGTTTATTACTATCTTTGAGCTCCTAAAGAGATTAGGATTGACTCTAGGCATGTTCAGAAATGAATTAAAGCAAAGCAGGTTCAGGTTTTTGAATGTTTTTGTACTGAACTAACACACACATCATTAACTCCCTCAATGCTACTCCAACAGAATTTGTGTAAAGAGATATTTTTTTCCTGACTAATTGCTCAGTGTTGATCTAAAGTCAGCTACTCCATGCTTGCTTAAGCACAGATCATTCTCATCTGATTTCCTGCATCACATGATCCTCACTGGGCTCTGAATATGTCATTGTGCTGCTGTGATTTTCTTGTCTTTAACACTGTGCCACATATAAATGGAAGAACTCACATAGAAGGGACTACAGTTATTAAATTAGATATGTCTGATTCTCTGCTAGATTCTCGGTCACAACCTAAGACACCCTGTCATTTAGCCATTTGGTCCTTATTTTTAAAGTAAGAGCGGGCATGGCCGTTTGTAAGTTGAATGTGTAAGGCTTCCGGAGTCATCCGTTTCCAGTTGTTTTAGGCTGTACAAAACAGCTTGTTATGCTGCTTGATATTGCAACTCATGAAAAAGAGTCTAATGGTTTTAACTGATCTTGGTCAGTTTTATAATGTAGTTTCATTTTTAATTAATTGAATTAATTTTAATAATTTTTAATTTTTAGGGTTAGAGTTAGGTTAGGGTTAGGGTTAGGGTTAGGTTAAGGTTAAGGTTAGGGTTAGGGTTAGGGTTAGAGTTAGAGTTAGGTTAAGGTTAGGGTTAGGTTAAGGTTAGGGTTAGGGTTAGGGTTAGGATATAGGGTCCAATACCGGGGATGAGTCAATGACTGATCCTTCTTTGTTTAATAATAATAATAATAATAATAAAAAAAACATTGCTTGTGATTAACCTATTTTTCCAAGCCTTGATTAATAACACACAAAAACAAGCATGACACATTAGTTAAAGAACACAAATTTTACAGAATAATTCATATTTAATGGTATTTAATTATTTGTTGTTCGTTTTCGTAGGTTAGTATTTAAACCATTTTGATAAGCAGGTGCCGCCATCTTGTGGCTGTTCTGAAAACTTTGAAACAGTGAATTATTTTGTGAAGCATGTGGTTCAATTGATTCAGAGTTTAGAAAAGCTTTGTTTCTCCCGTAACTGCGCTATGTAGTCATTTTCAAGTGTATCATGTAGTGATTAGGACTGGCTCCAGTTAAAAACCCAGTGCAACTTCTGGACTTTAATTTTATATCTGTGCTGTCGTGCATTATGGGTAGGGTGGGAGAAACCAAGTGTGGAGGATGAAGGGGATCATTTGTTGTTTTAAAATTGTACAGTTGTACAAAGGTGAAATATGTATACATGGCTGTTAAATATATATAAAAATTGTTATATAATGATTAGGGGAAGTACAAAAACATCTTGGAAAATTGAGGTTTATTTTTTTGGTGAATTTAATTTGTGGTTGCTTGCTTGACTTCTAAACTATAGCCTAATGGTTATTAGGGTTAGGGATATAGGGTCCAATACTAGGGATGAGTCAATGACTGATCCTTCTTATCCTGTATATCTTGGGTTCTATAGGTCATAGATTGTTGAAGCTTGGTATATATACTAATTAGTGGGCGGGGAGTTGATTGAACTTGGTTTGGGAGCTCTAGTGCCACCAGGTGTAGAGATACGGTATTGCACTCTACTATATAAGTGTTGTATGGTGGGGGTAAGTGTTGTGGTGAGAGGTAAGTGTTGTGGTGGGGGTAAGGGTTAGGGTTAGGGTTAGGTGGAGAAAAGCAACGCCTCCCCCCAGATAACCGTCTCACGGCTATCCAGTTTGGAATAGGGAGGACGCAGAAGTGCACTGGCCGGCACATGTTTTTGATGAGGCTGATCCACCCACAACGCTGGTTTTACCTTTTTCCTCAAATAATCCATTCACATGGTTCTCTTATTTTTCAGAATTGCAATCGAGATACTTTCCTAAAATACATTCCATCCCCCTTCATGTACGGATATCAATGAGCGTCCCAAAATTTGCCCCATTTATCTTTAAAATTAATTCTCCCTCCTGCACATTTAGTTAAGTCGCACGTCCAGGGACAGCCCAATTACCCCCCAAAAACTAATTTATCCTCCTGTGAGGTTTAGGTATGTCACTGGTACAGCGATAGTTCCATCATCCTAAAATCCGGGCTCCTCCTGTGAGGGTTAGGTCTAGGTATGTTGCCGGTGCAGCAATAGTTCCATCATCCTAGCATCCGGGCTATTCCTGTGAGGGTTAGGTTTAGATAAGTCGCAGGTCCAGGGATAGGCTAATTACCTCCAAACTAATTTCCCCTCCTGTGACGGTTATGTTTAGGTATGTCGCCTTAGAATCCAGGCTACTTAGGGTTAGGTTAGGGTTAGGATATAGGGTCCAATACCGGGGATGAGTCAATGACTGATCCTTCTTATCCTGTATATCTTGGGTTCTATAGGTCATAGATTGTTGAAACTTGGTATATATACTAATTAGTGGGCGGGGAGTTGATTGAAGTTGGTTTTTGAGCTCTAGCGCCACCAGGTGTCGAGATACGGTATTGCGCTCTACTATATATACATATATATGCAAATATCTGGTGCTCCTAATGGTGAAGTTGGACTTGTGTTTAATGTGGGTAGTATTTGGGTTGGAGTTGGGTGGGGTTGTGTTATTATAATTTATATTTGTCTGGTTTTAATGTGTTTTTGTTAGGGTTAGGGTTAGGGTTAGGATATAGGGTCAAATACCGGGGATGAGTCAATGACTGATCCTTCTTATCCTGTATATCTTGGGTTCTAGGGTTAGGGTTAGGGTTAGGGTTAGGGTTAGAGTTAGGTTAGGGTTAGGGTTAGGGTTAGGTTAGGTTTTTTGGGTTTACAACGAACTCCCCCCAACACAATCTCACCAGACTGTGTGGTTTAAAGTAGGGAGAACGAGGAAAGGCACGGGCCGGCGCATGTTTGTGAGGGTGGAGGAACTGTGAATTCCAGTTTTGGGTCGGAGGCTAGTTTCGAAAGTTAATCTGTTCTTTAAGGTAGTTTCCAATTTGGGATTGATAACGTTTTGTTTCGTCTTAGAAAAACGCATTGTAGTGTTATTGACTGTTTTTTTGGTTGCTGTTTCTGGTTTTTAGGAATGCGAAATTTCCGATCTGAACTTGCTCTGGACCAGCGAACCGAGCCGAAGGCCCAAAGGCCACGGCCCGATAATCCTGATCCAGCATCGCACTCCCTCCAGCATTAAAGTATTACGGTATACGTTTGCGAGATTGCTTGTCGGTAGGACTATGACGAGTAGATTTAGCGTAAGAGTCGG